>NW_027507686.1:222280477-222547977 GCF_037356315.1 Lithobates pipiens | reverse complement strand
ATGGTTTTGCACAGAGCAGCCCTGATTCTTCTCTTTTGGGGTCCCACACTGACGCTTCTGGCTCCTCCTGCGTTCAGGGTGCCTCCTATAGCAAGCTGCAAAGTGTAATATAGAGTGCCCGGGACTACATGTCCCATGAGGCATTGCTCCTCACACATTCACAAGTTCTCAGGCACTTACTGACATGTATGGACGGTGTAATGAGCTGTATGTGTGCTGCACTGTATTTCCTGATATGTAAACACATAATGCATTCTTTATGCAGACAAACTAATTGGCTAGCCGATTAATCGATTAAGAAAATAGTTGTCAACTATTTTCATAATAGATTAGTTGCCGATTAATCGATTAGTTGTTTCGGCCCTAGTATGCATTATCAATTTATAAGAGAAATTGTTTTGCTTATTTAGGTATTTTGGCCTCTGTGCCATCCTCTGTGGAAGATCTCAGTGGTCCTATGGCAGATCCAGCTTCCTTTCAACAGGGATCCTCTGATCCAGGTGAGACATCCCAAAACTTTTAGCACCCCAGTGAGATTATCAACATGGCTCAGAAACTGAAAGCACTTTCACAGTCTCACAATTTAAGGGAGGATCAAAATGTAAAGCGCTTATCAAACAGATATAACAAAACCAATTCAGTGGTATACTGAACAGGCCAAAAGAGAGCAAATAAGAGATGTTCATTGTTAATGTTTTTATATACTTTTAATGAGAGGTTTCTTTTTAAAGCTGAAATCCTGGGGAAAACAATGTTTTGGTATAGGCATGCTCTGCGTTTATCCCCATTCCTACAACCCACCTTCAATTCTGGTAATGGTACTCGCCCATCTGATGGGTGACCTGCAGAAAAAAATGGATGATGACGTTCTACCCTTCTTCGGCAGCCGATTAATGCACAGAAAAAGAACAGCACAATAAAAAGTCATCTTTGTGCTCACAAGCGTTAAAGTAATATTAAAGGCACGTTTTTGCAGCCCTGATTCTCCTCTTCTAGGTTCCCCCACCGGCGCGCCTTGCTGGAGGAAGATCTATCTCGGGCTGCAGACAGAAGGCTTTTTACCTTCATGCATAGAACGCATGAAGGTAAAAAAAAAAAAAACCTTGAGCCTTTAGAACCACTTTAATGCTTTGATTGGCTTAGAGCAGAGGTCTCCAAACTTTCTAAACAAAGGGCCAGTTTAATATCCTCCAGACTTTAGGAGGGCTGAATTGTGGTCATCAGGATAAAAAAAAACTATCCTGGCATCAGTGGGACTAAACAATGCCTCTTTGGTATTAGGGGGTGAAATAGCATCCTATTGCTGCTGTCAGTGGGCTGAATAGTGCTCCATCATTGGTGTCAGTGGGATTAAAGGTGCCCCATTGTTGGTGTCAGTTTGAGGAATAGAGCAATATCATTGGTGTCAATGGGAGGACTAGCGCCCCATTATTGGTATCAGAGGGAGGAATAGTGTCATGTATCAGTGGAAGGAAAAGTTCCCCAAGGGCCGGTGTCCTATCAGATAGTGTCCCCCATCAGATAGTGTCCGCCCAGAAGCCGAACATCTCCGAAGAAGGTCGCCTGCTCACTGTGTCCAGATTCAAGCCCCACCATCCAAGTGGACATAGAGTTAGAATATAAAAGAGCGGAGCGAAGCGAGGCCGTGCCCGAAGCATGGCGAGCGTCCCTGTTACTATGACTAACCCTATATCCACTTGGATGGTGGGGCTTCAACCTGGACTCGGTGTGCAGGCGCCGTTCTTTCATTCTGAGATGTTCGGCTTCTCCTTTTCCCCTGTACTGCGCAAGCGCTGCGCCTGCGCAGTACGGCCCGGACACTATCCGATAGGCGGACACTTTGTGTCAGAACATCGGATAAAGGCAAGCAAAGGGCCACAGTTTGGAGACCCCTGGCTTAGAGTCCTGCCCCCCCCCCCCCCCTTCCCTCTGCCTGTCTGAGCACTGCTGTGCAGGACAGGTTCAGATACATGCACTGATCAGCCACCAAAATTCGTTGAGGCATATACACAATTACACATAGCAAACTACTATTTCTTTTAGATCATTTATAGCCAATTGTTTCTACATTTTAAATACAATAGGGAATGGTTAAGACTCATTTTGTTTCTTTTTGTGCCCATTGGTAGTACACAACAGTGAGTTGACTCCACACCAGTTGTCTTTTCAGGGCTTTTTCTGCCCACTTTTATTTAAAACGGCAAAGAAAAATTCCACAAACAGAATATCTGCCCAAGCAGGGGTTTGCACAAACAAACGAATGAAAAGTATTCAGCCTCCTGGCTCTGTTTGCAGCTTTACTTTTTCCCACTTGGTACCCTTTGGTCCCCCCGACCATCAAACACATTCCAATACTTGTGCACCAGCCGCTGTAACTGTCAGCTTGACTTCCTATCCTGCAGCTCCAAGCTGCTACATCCTTCACAGGCTTGGGCCTTTGTCCTGACCTGTGCAGTACGGTGCAGACGTGCACCTCTCACTGCTCCCTTCGCACACTGACCCCCTCGGGAGAACTTACTGTATGTCCCCATTGGAAGATTTTACTTCACCTCCTGATTCTGTGATAACTCTTGGACCCCTTTCACACAGGGACGCCCGGCCATTAGTGCTAAAGCGACGCTTTTTTTAACAGTGATTTAGCGATGCTTTTGTGGTGCTTTTCAGCCGCTAGAAGGACAGCTTTTTATAAAAAAAATAAAAAAATGGTTAAAAGTACAGTTTTTTGCAGCGCTTTCAAAGTGCTTTTAAAGTTCTTTTGAATCGCTGCCCGTTCTTTGCAAGGGGCAGGGTGTTTTGGGAGCGCTAAATACATCCCATAACCAGCACAGTGGTGTACTGGGTAGCACTTTCGCCTAGCAGTAAAAAGGGTCGCTGGTTCGAATCCCAACCACAGCGCTACCTGCCTGGAGTTTCCATGTTTTCCCTGTGTCTGCGTGGGTTTCCTCCGGGTACTCCAGTTTCCTTCCACTCTCCAAAGACATGCTGGCAAGTTAATTGGCTTCTGTCTAAATTAGCCCTAGTATATGAATGTGAGTTGGGGACCTTTGATTGTAAGCTCCATGAGGGCAGAAACTGATGTAAATGTACAATGTATATGTAAAGCTCTGCGTAAGTTGACGGCACTGTATAAGTACCTTTAAATAATAATTATAACCATTTTTTACCATGTTGGCTTTCTGATATTCTGCGCATCACAGGTTTCCCTTTTTTTAAATTTTTTTTTTATAAAGACCATTGAATAGAATTGTGCTGTTTATTCTATCTGTTTTCAAGAGCGGCAGCAATATAATTAGGATGTGTGTTTCTTGTTGGGTCATGAAGGTCTCTGTACACAACACTGACATTTCTCTAATAGTTAGACTTTTGTACTGATCCTAACAAATAAATTGGATATAGAGAACAGAAGGCTGTACAGCTCACTGCATATTCAAGACACAGAATACAAACACATACTATCATTAGAGCAGGTCTGTTCCTGCACGTCATTGATCAATCACAGGTCACTGGAGAGATTAGAAAAGAAATGTCATCGGAAAGACTTGGGTTATATCAACTTTTCTGATTATTTCTTTCTCATCCATCGAGGGACAGAGGAATTCAGATACAGTTGGGTTGTACTGATGCCTGCAGGAAACATGCCATAGACTTGGAGCTTTGTCTTGTCTCTGACTCACTCTGTGAATAAGGCCATCTAACACACCGGGAGCTACCTCGCTGTTGGACTGCAGGGTGGCTCTCAAATTTCCTGCCACCACTGGTTCTACCATTATAACGGTTAATGCTAAGGGACCAAGTGTTCACATCATCCACTGGGCAGAATGCTGCACATCTTCTGTGCTTCTTTTTCATCATTCACAGTAGAATCACTAACCTCCTACTCCTGCTTGCAGCACATGGAACTCCTGTCCGTTCCTACTACCTGCATACGGTAACAGGGTTAGCTCCAGCCACCCAACCTTCAGCACCAGCTACCTGGGTCTGTGAGTACCTTAGGCCTTGTCTCGCACTTTAAGCCTTGAATTACCACTATGTGGATGCAGTATGTCTGCACAGAGGGGACAGTCCTCCTTCTACTATGGGTAACCCTAACCTATACTCTCCTGGGGGCATCTACATGTTATTCTTTAAGGGAAGTGCCACTTGCAATCTAGAATTTCTTGCCCCTTTAGATATAAGGGTCTACATCAGGGATATGCAATTGGCGGACATCCAGCTGTTACAGAACTACAAGTCCCATGAGGCATAGCAAGACTCTGACAGCCACAAGCATGACACCCAGAGCCAGAGGCATGGAGGTCTACTAATTGTATATCCCTGGTCTACATCATTGGAGTCTCCCTTAGATTTGTTGGGTGAGGCAGCATTCCCTCCCCTGTCAAATGGACGTTCTCATCCCATTCTTGTGGGTAGTGACCCTAAAGGCTCTTGGTGCACTTCAGCTTCTTCCTCCTGCAAAGTCGGTCTCTGGCATTTCCAAGCTCTTAGAACAGACTAATCCTTGTGACCATCTCCCAACAGTCGATATCTGAAAGGGACTGTTTGACACACCACAGTTCTCCTGCCATCACCCCAGGTTTGCAAGAGGTAATTTTAAACATTATTGATGCAGGCTGGATTAGTCTGTTGTCTCCAGCCTTGGGTCTTTTAGAGCAATTGCAATGACCTTTCTATTACACCTGCTATTCAAGGTATTTTTATTCAGACTGGAAGCAGCCTGATGGAATATGAGCCCCATCTTAAGCCTTGTACACATGATCAGATTGTTGGCCACCCGAGCTTCTGATTTTTGTCCAAAGGGCGTGTGCCAGGAACTTGTCTTGCATACTAACGGTACACAATTGCCGGCCAACAAACACAAATGCAGTAATGTACTACAAGGAATTTCAGCTCTTGAGCGCCACCATTTTGGCACCTTTTGACGTACTTGTGTATTGACAATACGAAAATCTGACAACAGACCGTTGTCCGCCGAAAATTTACTAGCCTGCCACCCAACATTTGTTGGCCGAAAGTTGGACAGCAATTGTCAGAAGGAGTGTACTAACGGTTAGATTTTAGGCCAACAGTCTGTCAACAGACAATCCCCTGCCAACAATCTGATCATGTGTATGAGGCTTTAGATGCTGGCACTGTTCCCATTTGAGAGGGTAGTTGTTAAACAGTGGTGTATTTCCCACACACTCTAACAGGAAAACCACTAGAGAGGTAGGCAGCTCTTTTGGCCATTCTTCTCCTGTGGGTCACAAGAGGGCACTTAGCTCTGTACTAATGTAACCAGATTCAGCCAACAGCGGGTAAAGTCCACTGCTGACTTGCGTCCAGGCTCTACAGCAGCGTTTCTCGATTCCAGTCCTCAAGGCGCACCAAGGGGTCGTGTTTTCAGGCTTTCCATTATTTTGCAGGTTGATTTGATCAGTTTCTCATTCCTTAGTAATTACCACAGCAGTTTCATCTGAGAGAAATTCTGAAAACATGACCTGTTGGTGCGCCTTGAGGACTGGAATTGAGAAACCCTGCTCTACAGGGATCCTGACAATTAATGTTGGGATCTGCCCAGAGGTTAGCACAGAGTTAGACTGATGAAGGGGATGTGATGGTATCCTGAAATGCGTATCTCATAATCTTTTTCTTCAGTACACGAGGAGAATCAGTGATTAGGTGACGGGCTCTGATGTGCTGTATGGTCTCCACTGTGAGTGCATTTGATTACCTTGTTTATTTGATAGCTACACTACGATCTTGTAAAGCCTCTCTTCCTCCCCTTTTGTTCTCTCCAGAGCCTGCTTCCCCAAGCTTACAATAGGAGGCTGCCTAAGCCCCGGTTCACACTATATAACCAGCATATGAATCGCACAGAAACCGCACTGCATTTTTGTGCAAATCCTGTGCAATTTAAAGCGGTGTGAATTGAGCCCGCTCACCTTTTTTGGAGCCGCACCACAACCGGATCCGGTGCAGGCAAACTACACTGCTTTTTCAATGCGTTTGTAACGCATTTCAGCATGTCGTTAACTTTGTATTGACACCCATGATGGATGGCAAATTAAATACAATGCGGTGCAGGAAATGCACAGGGATCCCTCACCACATATGTGTGAACCTAGGCTAAGGAGCTGTCCATTTTGGTTGCCTGTTTTGAATCTACTATACTTCCTGGAGTTAGAGCCGGTTCACACAGGGGCGACTTGTCGGGCAACTTAGCCACCTGACAAGTCGCATCCAGTTCTGTACAATGGAACCGTTCTAATAGGAGCGACTCAAGACGCTCTGACTTAGAAAAAGGTTCCTGTACTACTTTGGGGGTGACTTGAGGCGAATTGCATTGACTTCTATACAGAAGTAATTTTGCAAGCCGCCGCTGAAGTCGGATGCAGGTCGCCTTAGGCAGTCGCGCTGCAAGTCGTGCAGGCACACATGCCTCAGTGTGAACCGACCCTTTGTGTTTTATTTTTATTTTGTGTCTGCACAGTTACATTGTATCCCTTAATTCTTTTGCCACGGTTGTGTTTGCCCTGTGAATTGTAACATTTGTTACTTTCCAGTATCTTCTCACTGTCAGCTGTTATAGCAGTGTTTCTCAAACTTTATCTTGCGATGCACCAAAAAGATCTAAACAAAATTCATGGCACGTCTGAAAAAATTTAACAATTTTTGTGGTGAAGAACATATTTATTTTTTCAGATATATTTCATGTTAAATTTAATGTGAAGGATGTGCCTGCTTTCAAGAGCAAATCAGATTGAAGCGAGGCTCCAAAGTCGACAAACAAACGGAAATTTCATCGTCCATTTTAAGAAGTCGCTCTCTTCTTTTTTTTTTGATCAGTCAACCCTGAATGTTGGAATGGAATGATCTCCATTGTATTATAATTAGAGTGATCGAGTTCTCCCGAGATCTCACGCAAGTCTCACCTTACAAAAGGAAGCAATGAATGATCGACTGAAAGAGATTGGGTTTTTATATATATATATGTTCCTTTTTTAACTTTTGCGACATTGATTTACCATTTCATTTTTCAATATGTTCAAGGTTTCAAAGCGGCAGCAATTCTAAATATTTTTCAAAACTCCCATGACAAATGCAAATCTCACGTGGCGAACTAGGTTGCCATAGCAAGCACACAGATTGAGAATCACTGTGTTATAGTGATCTAAATAGTGCCCAGGAGATTATAAAGCATGCCAAGGACTATTCCTTTTTGTGTTTTATCGTCATTGCCAGAGTAGTCCATTGTATAGTAGAGCCTGTGGAACAAATGTCTGGAAGCTTTCACTTCAGTTGTGATGGCTTTTTACAAGCATCTAAGCTTTTGTCCTGCATAGGACTGATGGCCATACAGAGGCACAGAGAACTCTGGTTATGCTGCTGGGACACTAATGCCATCTCCAAGGACCGTCTGACTCGGCTTCTGAGGGTTGTTGTCTCTTTCACTTGACACTGTGTTCAACAATGGAAGGGGAGGCCAGATCGTACCCCTGTTCAGGAGCTTCTTAGCCCTATGGCTGTGCTCAGGGTTAGAAAGGCTCCGCAAAAATTTTCTGCAAGCTCCCAGCCACCGCAGAGTGTTAGAGAGGATGGTTTAGTTGCACCTTCTGTTCCTTCTGGCACTTCCTGTGTCACCAGTCCTGGGAATAAGGAATAAGGTCCAACGTCCATTATAGCCTAACCCTGTGGGCGTGCACCCTACCCCTTCAGTCAAATTGACTTTGTGAGATCTAATCCTTGAGTTCAATAAAAGTCTCAGGAGTCACTTGGCACCCTTTGTGGGCTATTGTGTTGTGCCATACATTTTCTGTTATGCCTGGTTTAGCTCCATTGGTTGTCTATCTGGGCAATACTTTTTAGTCAGTTTCCATCCTCTTAAACCTTAGGGTTAGAGATGTAAGGTCTGGGCCCTCCAGTGTAGACCAGGTGTTTTTGCTCACCTGCCCCTGGGTTCTCTCTTGGGGAATTGTTCCAGCTAAGGGTTGTCCCCCAGTGTTTTCTGTTGGCTACATCAGGTTGTGGGTCTTTTCCTCCCTATTTGGGAATTTGTTTTTGTTACGCCTGTTTTGTTGGGTTCTGGTTGACCAGCTTGTCACTCGTTCCAGTATGGTGTCCCCTTCTGTGTGGAGTCATTGCACTCTTGTGACGACCTTCAGCATCCTGGTCCTGGAGCATCAGGTCCATTCTCCATGCTTTCTTTTCAGTCATGTTGGCAGGTTCCAGTATCTCTTCAATTTTGGATTATAGGCCAAAAAATTTTAGGCCAATTTTCAACTTTATGCGCTCTCACACTTTGAATGACAATTCCACGGTCATGCAACACTGTACACTGTGTGTTTTTTCACACAAATAGAGCTTTCTTTTGGTTGTATTTAATCCCTGCTGGGTTTTTTATTTTTTGCTAAAAAAAACTGAGAAAAACCCAACAATTTAACTTATTTTTTTGTTCTAAAATTAATCTTCATAAATGTAGGCCATACTAAATTCTTAATTTCTTTGGTGAAAAACCCAAATCTGTATTATTTAGTCTGCAGAAAAGTCAGTCCACAAACTATGGTGTATACATATCTGAAATGTTATCAATCCAGAAGTATTGACGACCCATCTCATTTCTTGAGGCATAAAAAACGCCAGGGCAGTACAAATACACCCACCCCCATGACCCGTTTTTGGGAAGTAGATACCCCAAGGTATTTTTTACATTTTTTTTTATTATTGCATTTTTTTTCTTCATATTATTATAATTAATTTTTTTTAATCACACTGTGACCAGAGCAGTACAATGTTACCATAGTAACACTGTACTACTCTGGGGAAGTGATCAGGATTTCTTTTTTTACACATTGAATGCTTATACCAGTGGTCTCCAAACTGCGGCCCGGGGACCAGATCTGACCCTTTGCTCGCTTTTATCTGGCCCTTGGTGCATTATTCCACCAATTGTCAGCCACCGTGTGTTATGGTTCCTGCCACTCTATTCCTCCCACTGACATCAATGATAGGACACTATTGCTCCCACTGACACCAGTGATGGGCTGCTATTCCTCCCACTGACACCGGTGATGGGCCGCTATTCCTCCCACTGACACCAGTGATGGGCCGCTATTCCTCCCACTGACACCAGTGATGGGCCGCTATTCCTCCCACTGACACCAGTGATGGGCCGCTATTCCTCCCACTGACACCAGTGATGGGCCGCTGATCCTCCCACTGACACCAGTGATGGGCCGCTATTCCTCCCACTGACACCAGTGATGGGCCGCTATTCCTCCCACTGACCCCAGTGATGGGCCGCTATTCCTCCCACTGACACCAGTGATGGGCCGCTATTCCTCCCACTGACACCAGTGATGGGCCGCTATTCCTCCCACTGACACCAGTGATGGGCCACTATTCCTCCAATGACATGATCCGGCCCCCCTAAAGTTTGAAGGACAGTAAACTGCCTTTTTTTTTTTTTTTTTTTTTTTTTTTTTTTTTTAGAAAGTTTGGAGACCCCTGGCTTTTACCATTTGAGTTTCATTGGCATAATCAACCGTTTTTAATGAATAAATGAAAATGATTCATTCAGTGCTGCTATTGTAGTTAGCTGTGATTGTCCACAGAATCACATGGCACAGATGGGCTGTGATTGGCCATGTATGTACCATGTGATCACTATGGCCAATTACAGCTAGCAACACAATATAATACAATGAATGGCATGAAAGGGAACCATGCATTGTTTACAACTGTCACGTAATCGGCTGTGATTGGTCACAGCGATCACATGGTACCGAGTGCGGGATGGTACAGTGATCTGTCATCGGCTGTGTCCAGTGATAGGTCGTGCCCGCAGCATGGCTGTGTTCCAGAAGGTCATCCTATGATGTCCACCTAAAACACGTAGCCTACCCATTCTGTGACATTGCTCTGCCTCCTGTCTGTGTGCTGCACTAGTTGTGGCCATAGACACCGCCAGTGATTTCCTCCATCCGGCGGCTCTGGCGCCACACTGCTGCTGGTTTACTGGCTCCTCATCTTGGCATGGCCCTTTTCTTCTGTTGCCACTCTAGCTGGAATACAGCATCTTGCAAATGTGCTATTTTTAATAAAATGATGCCTTATTGATTTTACCAACTCCTGTGCCCTACTGCTGTGTTCTATTGCCACGAACTAAAGCCTGGCTACAGCTGTATCCTATAGCAACCAGATTTCAACTTTCAACATGCTGTAGGAATGTTGGTGTTCGATTAACTGCAAATCAAGCATTTTGCTCTTTGCTCCTTATAAAGACCATTGAATAGAATTGTGCTGTTCATTCTGTCCATTCCCAAACGTGGGCATGACATAATTACTATGTGTGTATCTTGGTAGGTCTCGGTACACAAAACACATTTTTCTCCCTGATAGACTTTTGTACCGATCCTAAAAATAGAATGAATACTGAGAACAGAGGTAGTCCGGCTCACTGCGTATTCAAGACACAGAATACAAACACATAATATCATTAGAGCAGGTCTGTTCCTGCACATCATCGATCGATCACCGGCCACTGGGGAGATTAGAAAAGAAATGTCATCTGAAAGGCTTGGGTTACATCAAATGCTTGAAATATAATATTTTAACCTTCAGTGAGTCATTTTTGCAAGTTTAAAAAAAAAAAAAATTACTAACCATTCTTGTTCATTGTACAACCCCAATTCCAAAAAAGTTGGGGCGCTGTGTAAAGTTTACATAAAAACAGAATGTAATGATTTACACATCTCATGAACCCATATTTTATTCACAATAGAAAACTTATGAAATGTTTAAAACTGAGAAAATGGGCCCTGTTAAGAAATAAAATAAGATCATTTTAAAATTGATGGCAGCCACACGTCTCAAAAAAATTGGGACAGGGCAACAAAAAGTGGTACTAACAAGGAAGCAGGAAAAACATTTTGTGACTAATTAGAAATGACTGAGTATAAAAAGAGCATCTTGGAGAGTCAGAAGTAAATATTTGCATAGGTTCACCAATCTGTGAAAAGCTGCTTCAAAAAATTGTCAAACAATTTCATAATAATGTTCCTCATGGTTACATAGAAGGTGAGGTTGAAAAAAGACACCAACCTATGTGTGTGATTATATGTCAGTATTACATTGTATATCCCTGTATGTTGAGGTCGTTCAGGTGCTTAACTAATAGTTTTTGAAATTATCGATTGCCTGCCCCCCACTGAAAGTATCGCCTGTGGAATGGAATTCCACATCTTTGTCGCTCTTACAATAAAGAACCCTCCACGCAGTTTAACCACCTCAATACAGGGCACTTACACCCCCTTCCTGCCCAGGCCATTTTTCAGTTTTCAGCGCTGTCACACTTTGAATGACAATTGCGCGGTCGTGCTACACTGTAACCATTTGAAATTGTTATTTTCTTCACACAAATATAGCTTTCTTTTGGTGGCATTTAATCACTGCAGTTTGTTTTTCTTTGTTTTTTTGTTTTGTTTTGTTTTTTGGGAACAAAAAAGCCCCAAAATTTTGGAAAAAAAAACAAGT
This sequence comes from Lithobates pipiens, assembly GCF_037356315.1. Taxonomy (NCBI): domain Eukaryota; kingdom Metazoa; phylum Chordata; class Amphibia; order Anura; family Ranidae; genus Lithobates; species Lithobates pipiens. Next base: position 222,536,466 of record NW_027507686.1, on the reverse strand, counting down.
TTTTCTTAGTTTCCGACTGTAAATTTTAGTAAATAAGTAAATTTTCTCCTTCACTGATGGGCGCTAATGAGGCAGCACTGATGGGCGCTGATGAGGCGGCACTGATTAGGGAGCACTGATTAGGGAGCACTGATTAAGTGGCACTGATGAGTAGGCACCAATATGCCAAACTTATGGGCACTGATAGGGGGCACAGATGGGCGGCACTGGTGGGCACAGATGGGCAGCAGTGATCACCAGCACTGACTAATGGCCACTGTCACCTAATGGCCACTGATTGCTGGCAACTGTGGGCACTGGTTGGCTCTGATTGCTGGCAGTGGTGGGCACTTAATTGTAATCAGGGCACTGATGGTCAGTGCCCTGATTACATACTTAGCTGTCCCCTGTGAGGAGATGCCGCTGATCAGCTCTCCTTTCCTCACACTGTCAGTGTGAGGCGAGGGGCGCCGATTACTGGCATCTCCGTGTTTACATGTGACCGGCTGTGATTGGACAAAGCCAATCACATGGTTAAAGAGGCGCGGTCGTCCTGGAAAACCGCCATATGACGTCCACCCAGAACAAGAGCCGCACCGCCCAGCCGTCAAGTGGTTAAGGTTAAACCTCTGTTCTTGTTTTTTTGAGTGGCCACGTGTCTTATTAAACTACCTTCCAGGAAAAAGTTTTATCCCTATTGTGGGGTCACCAGTACGGTATTTGTAAATTGAAATCTTATCCCCTCTCAAGTGTATCTTCTCCAGAGAGAATAAGTTCAATGCTCACAACCTTTCCTCTTAACTAATGGAAAATAAGAGACTTTAAATATATCTGTAGCGCCGGCTCCTGAAGAGCACACACTATGTGTTTTTGAAATTTAACGTTACACCTGAACTGCAGTTTGGTTTGGGTATAATTATTCTAAATTTTGACCTCAGCATCAGTCTGACTGGACTATAGGGTGTTCGGCCTGGTCATAGGGGGCGCTGTCTCTTCTGGCAGGCATGGAAACACAGTCTGGTTGGGTGCTCTAAGGTTACTTTCTCTTGGAGCCAGCCCAGTCGGAGTGTCACTCTTGCTGTGCTTTCTGGGAGAGGGAACTTAAGATGCGGATGTCACGTGGTTCGGAGTTCCGGTCCAGAAGTATGTTCTAACTCCATGGTCCTAGTCCTCCTGATCAGCCCCCAGGCGGCCTTTACGTCTCGGGGCTGGCTAGCCCGAGGCGAGGAAACTAAGGAAGGGATTCGGAAGTGGTCCGGTGCCATCTCAAGTTGTGGAGAGGCCCAGCAACTTCGTAGTTATCCAGGGGAGGACTCTTCAGAAGAAGGCCACGCAAGGGTTGGCTTCTTAGCAAGAGCCTGGTAAAGCTGAAGGGCCTAAGTGAATCCAATCTCACGTGGTATCGCCGGACCGGCTGCAAGATACTGGCACCACATGAGTGTTCTACAAGTTTCTAGTTTCCTTGTTCATGTTATACAACAAAGTCTGTGGCAGAGACTTGGTCTTGACTCAAACACCCTGTTGGCTGCTAAGCCTTGTGAGAGAGGGACTATCCAACTAGCGTGAACATCCAGCTGTGAATGGCTATTCTCTGGATTTATTCAAAGTAAGAAAGTTCTTTATTACTGACTTTGACACTAATGTCACGTACACACGATCAAATTGTCGACCGCAGTATGCCGGACAATTTGATCGTGTGTGGACTCCAGCGGACTTTTTCATCGTAGAGTCCGGCGGACTTAGAAAGTAGTTTTGACTCAAAATTTGTCCGCCGGACTTGGCTTTCAGTGGACAATCCGTTCGTCAGTATGCTAGTCCGGCGAACTAAGAATGACGCATGCTCTGAAGCAAGTACGAGAAGGAAGCTATTGGCTACTGGCTATTGGACTTCCCTTTTCTAGTCCCGTTGTACGTGCTGTACGTCATTGCGTTAGAAATCGCCAGACTTTTGGAGCGTCCGTGTGTGACCAAGTCCGTTCGTTATAAAGTACGGCGGATTGTTTGCCGGACCAATTCCGCCGGACAATTCGATCGTGTGTACGCGGCATAAGAGTACCTGGACTTTTCACCTAACCCTCTGATCCTATACTGAGAGACTGTTGTTAAGTACGTTTTAGCAAATAAAAATCCCTTTAAGCAGATCTGTCGTCAGTATCTAAAATTTCTGGGCCATCTACCACGGGAAACCCCTAGACATGAGGAACGAGCGAAAGAAGGTAACGGTAAGCCCATTAAAACCAGCCGCTCCTTCGGGAGTCAGTGCTACATATCATTATCTACAGTACATAATATCAAAAGATTCTGAGAATCTGGAGAAATCTCTGTGTGGCAAGGGACAAGGATGAAACGCAATATTGGATGCCCCGTGATCTATGGGCCCTCTGACAGCACTGCATTAAAAACGGACATGATTCTATGATGGACATCATTACATGGGCTCAGGAATACTTCCAAAAATCACCATCTGTAAATAGTTGTGCCATCCATAAATGAAAGGTAAAGCTCTATTATGCAAAGAAGCAGCCATATCTGAACATGATCCAGAAACACTGCCGTCTTCTCTGAGCCAAAGCTCATTTAAAATGGTCTGTTGCAAGCTGTGGTCAGACGAATCGGAATTTGAAATTCTTTTTGGCAACAATGAATACTGCATTCTCCAAGCTAAAGAGAAGAGGGAGCTTCAGGCTTTTAATCACTGCACCTCTGATGGTATGGGGGTGTATTGGTGTGTATGGAATGAAGAAGCTTCCACATTTGTAAATGCACCATTGTCGCTGAAAGATATATCCAGGTTTTAGAGCAGCATGTGCTCAGGCAAGAATGAGGTAATGTTCCTCTCCCAAAACTCCAGCGATTGCTCCCCTCAGTTCCCAGACATTTTACAAGGAAGGAGATTTCCTAAAACTGGAGCACACAGAATCTTGTACTGCTGTGATTAATAACCAATCAGCTTTTGACTTCACCTTGTTCAATTAAGTTCTGCTGTCTGTGTTTTATTAAAAAATAATGCCTCCTTCACCGTATTTCAGAGGTTCCTTGTAATCACATCACCAGCCGCCTCTCTCTTCTACCCGGCTGACAGATGCAGTGGGTGGGGCCAAGATTCCCCTGCTGACGTCAGCCAGGACGAGAGGAGAGAGAAAACCGGCCGGTCACATGGGGAACTGCTGTGAAATCCGGTAAGTTTTTTTTATAAAGAGCACAGAGGGGCTTACAGTATATAAAGTTTGTCACTGTTCTGAGAGCAGCAGGAGGGGAGGGGGCAGGCACTGACACTGGCAGACAGGTGGGGGGGGAGGAGGCCAGAGCAGGCTGCTGATGACGGAAGCATATAAACTGACCACGGTGTCAGCACTTAGCAGCCATGATGCACCGTAGTCCATTTACATAGGGGAGGGTAGATGCTGGCAGGATCAACCAGGTATTACAGGTGTTACAAGGGGCCAAATAAAACAGCACAAGCACTGCTCTGTATAACATGCTTTAAGGGACAGGGTCCTTTTGTTAACCGAAAAAAAGATTTAAACTTTGACAATAAAACGTAGGAGCTGGTTACTATGCATAGCTGAACCAGATTCTATGTTCACCAGTTTTAGTAAATCTCCACCAGAGTGGTAAACCTGGCCCTCTGCCAACTTTTTTGGCATGTGTTCCTACCTCACGCATTTGCGCTAACCTATTATCCCAGGCCTCTATCTCATCTATGAACTCGCCTTTAGCCCCTGATTTTGGGCAACCCACCATTCAACGTGATTTTTCAGACTCTTATCAGATCAGGTCATTATCAAGCCTCACACTTACGGCCCATGGGTAGGTGGGTGTCCATAATGGATCTCATAGACCCTGCAGGCCCTATCCGCTTAGATTTTCTGAGAGCGCTCCAGCTAGGCCATTTCTTAAAATCCTTACCACACCCTAGAGACCCTAGCCAACCACTCACAGCCTTTGAGGACTGCTGCTCAGAGACTGGACCTCTACCACATACACTCTCACTCGCATACAAGCTGTTGATCACACCCCAAGATGATTTCCAACCCCAGGCTTGATCAGGTGGGAACGGGAGTTAGATCGCCACTTTAACCCAAACTAGCGCCTCCACATCCTTTGCTTCATACACAAATCTTCCATCTGCACAAAAGCACAGGAGACTAACTTTAAAATCTTGTCGCGATGGTATAGAAATCCGGCACAGCTACATAAATACTTCCCCTTGACTTCCAACCTCTGCTGGTGGTGCCAGAATGAGCGAGAAACTCTTCTACACATTTTCTGGTCATGCCCTAAACTGGCACGCTTCTGGAGGAAAATACGTCAAATTACGCAAACGTTTATGGAACGCCCTATTCCAGACGACCCAGCTTTCTTCCTCTTACATGCTTCAGAGACCCCAGCAAAAGTGTATAAAAAATCATAATATATATCCCCCGGTAGTACTCTCAAATTAGTAGGACAAGTGAACTTTGCTGATTGCAGAGCTAAATCTGACTCAGCAGGGGTGGCATGGCAGAGCTCTGCAGACAGAGCACTTCTACGCATGGAGCAAGCATCCTTTTCTACTTGGGCTGCTTTCTAAAGAGATACAAAGCCTTTGAACACCTTTTTGTTATGATGAACCTGGGATCTATGTAGCTGATTTAAACTGAAGGCTCAGTTACTCAGTGCTCAGAATTTTTGGGAGAGCGCAGACAAACTGAAAAATACTGAAGCACCCCCCCCCCCATCTATTGCAGCCTCGCTGCGCCCATCAATTGCAGCCACTGCGCCCATCAATTGCAGCCACTGCGCCCATCAATTGCAGCCACTGCGCCCATCAAATGCAGCCACTGCGCCCATCAAATGCAGCCACTGCGCCCATCAAACGCAGCCACTGTGCCATATAAAATTCTGCCAGTGTGCCCCCTGCTGGTCTGCTGTCTGCACTTGCCTGTCTTGGCAGGACAGCTCCTCAATGTCTTCTCCCATCCCCTTCACGTCCTCTGCTATGATTGGACGCCTAACATCCAATCGGAGCACCTGTTGTTTCAGCCAATCAGGTGACTGGTAACAGATCTGAGCACCTGATTGACGGAGAGGCGGTTTAGTGTTAGAAAAGCGAATGAATATTCACTTTCCTAACACAGCTGGGAAGCCATGCTGGGTGCTCGCATGCCACGTTTTTTGAAGCCTATTAGAGCCATAGGCTCTAATCAGGTGCTTCAAAACCACACCCCCGCCACTGTGATTCAGGCGCCCTGCAGCCGAAAAGGAGTGGGTGGCAGCGGCGGCCATGGATAGATTCATGCATCTATCTGTTGGTGCTAGAGCAGGCATCGCCCATGCACCCTTATGGACGCACCGCCGCTGCTCAGTTGTCAGACTTGAATGCTGGCCCTACACTAGGAAAAATCGGCCAAACCCATTTTTGAAAAACGAACATTCGGCCGTGAGAGCAATTGATCGTGCCATTGTGTAATGACCGATAAATCATTCAGTGGACATAAATGAATCAATTTTTTTACATATACCTAGTGCAAACATTTCGGGTGGGAAACACATTAACCTTTCAATATATCTTTCAGGAGAAAATTTCCAAACATGTGCTTCGTTTTTTCGGCTCAAAAACATCCCAACGATTATCGATTTTGTGCCTATTAACTGGCCGAATAACGAACAAACTGACCAAATGACCACATTTTGGCCAATTTTTCTTGTAGTGTATGGTCAGTATAAGGCATACTTTTCTGGTGTGAGCCCAGACAGGGTTTTTTTCTACACACCACCTATATGCAGTCTGTCCATTATCCACTAGATGGCAGTACATCACCGGATAGTTTATAACATTTAAAAGCTCCTTTTGTAAAGTGTGTTTTATTTATCTTTTGCATATGAAGCCCCTTTCTCACGGGTGGACCGTCAATCCGTTTTTTGCCCCGATCAAATATGGGTTGCAGTGTATACCTATGGGTGGCTGCATGTAATCGGATGTGTGTCGCCCTATTTCAACCCACGTCCGGCTATGTTCAGGTTTGCTGCACCAAACCGAAAAGGTTTCTGTTCCATGTTCCACATTTACTGTCCTGACCAGATGGAAGCGAATATCGGTGGATGCACATCTACTCACATCTGGCCACCCATAGGGATTACATGAGTCCATTTTTTCCTCCAGCACAAGAATAATTTAAACGGACCCCCGTATGTGACGTCCCTTTTAGTTTTCATCAGTCTAGAATCCGAGATGGAAAGGCGGCACCTGTGCCAAAGGGGCCTGAACGCTTTTTTTATTTTTTAGGAAAGCTTTTGGCAGTTTTGCTCCTTTTGACATATAAATATTAAAGTTTGCAGTGTTATTTAATGGCACAAGATTATATTTTATCTTTTTGTTTTATTTTCCTTTAATATTTTAACAGTGGGCTACTGTTTTGTCTTGTTTCTCTGTTGTATAACTAAAAGAATTTTCAATAAAAAATACCTAGACCAAAAAAAAAAGTAGAATGAAGGGAAAACATTTTTGTTTACATTTTGGATAGAGTATGGGAGGGTTATAACCCCTGTCAGTTTTTTATTTTTGCCATCTGTGCCCCATTGGGGAAAATTTCCCTTTCACTTCTGGTCCCATAACCAAAACAGGAAGTGAGAGGAAATCTGATTCAGAATACTTTACTAATCCCAAAGGGAAATTGCTCAGATGCTGTTACATTCAACAAGTCAACACACAATCACAATAGCAAACTTACCAATAACCGCAAGTTAATACATGCAATAACCATGAATTAAAAGAAACAAATTAAAACGCTCACCGGCCACTTTATTAGTTGCATCTTGCTAGTACCGGGTTGGACCCCCTTTTGCCTTCAGAGCTGCCTTTCTGGTATAGATTCAACTGGATTGAAATCTGGTGAGTGTGTTGGCCATTGGAGTACAGTGACCTCATTGTCCAGTGGTGAGATGATTGGAGCTTTGTGACGTGGTGCATTATCCTGCTGGGAGGAGCCATCAGAAGATGGGGACACTGTAGTCATAAAGGGATGGACATGGTCAGCAACAATACTCAGGTAGGCCTTGGCATTTAAACAATGCTCAGTTGGTACTAAGGGGCCCAACGTGTGCCAAGAAAATATCCCCCCCCCACCATTACACCACCATCACCAGCCTGAACTGTTGATACAAGGCGGGATGGAGCCATGCTTTTATGTTGTTTAAACCAAATTCTGACCCTTCCATATGAATGTCACAGCTGAAACCGAGACTCCTTAGACCAGGCAATGTTTTCCCAATCTTCTATTGTCCAATTTTGGTGAGCCTGTGCGAATTGTAGACTCAGCTTCCTGTTCTTAGCTGACAGGATTCACACCCAGTGTGGTCTTCTGCTGCTGTAGCCTATCTGCTTCAAGGTTTGATTTGTTGTACGTTTACAGATAGGTATTTTGCATACCTTGGATGTAATGAGTGGTTAATTGAGTTACTGTTGCCTTTCTATCATTTCAAACCAGTCTGCCTATTCTCCTCGGATATCAACTGGATATTTTTTCTCTTTTTCGGACCATTCTCCTGTAAACCCGAGAGATGGTTGTGCGTAAAAAAACAAACAAAAAAAAAAAAATCCCAATAGATCAGCAATTTTTTAAATGCTCCGACCAGCCCATTTGGCACCAACAACCCTGCCACGTTCAAAGTCACTTAATTCCCCTTTCTTCCCCCCATTCTGATGCTCAGATTGAACTTCAGCAAGTCGTCTTCTCTGTGTCTAGATGCCTAAATGCATTGAGTTGCTGCCATGTGATTGGCTGATTTAGCAATTTGTTACCAAGCAGTTGAACAGGTGTACCTAATAAAGTGGTCGGTGAGTGTAATTTAATACTGTAATAAACCATACCATTCTATTAAAATACTACATAGAATAATAACACCAATTGAAAAATAGCATCTTTCCTGATCTGGTGACAACCCAAAATATCAGATTTACTTTCAGTGATTACCAGGACAAATACAGAGGGTGAATCTCCCTAATAGGATCACAGATGGCAATAAAAACCTGACAGGGGTTCTAGTCTTGCTCCACTTTATCCAAATGTTTGGAAAAAAAAGTTTTGCCTTTTGGTTATATGCCATTGAAAGTGTTTTGTTTTTAGTGGTTTGAGAAATGGGGGGATACCTGTTGATCATGTCAGAAATGACTGCAAGGGTGAATTTTTCAGAGCTTTAATATTTAATACCAGCTCAGTTTTTAAAGAGAACCAATCAGGTTTTTTTTCCCGTTTATTACATGCTAGAAAATAGTGAATCCTCAGTGCTGTGGCTCTTTTTTTCCCATCCTCGCTGTGCCCTCGCTGGATGCTTGGCACTATAGTGACCCATCCTTCATCAGCCGGAGATCGTGCGCATGCCCAGAGCTTGTGATCAACTAACGCTTACCATACTTCAGTGCTGAGCTGGAAATCGCACATTTTTTTAATTTCATTTATTTGAAATCTCAGTAAGAAGGAAGAGAAGACCGCCATCTGAGTGCTCTGTTATGATAGTGCACAGTAGGTTTTATTTTGGATCTGTGCCCTCTAAACCTATTTTCCTTCTTTTATACATATTCTCTCGGCAGCTCCCAGATTGTGTGCTGTTGACTCTCCCAAACGCAAGCATGAAGACCAGGATGGGGAGCTGTGCAAGAAGGCCAGGCTGCAGTGTGCTCAGGAGATGGAGCGAGCCGCTAAAGACTTCTTATAGTCGGAATCTCGTATCGTCACACAGGTGAGAAGCAAAGATAAATATTGTAGGCATATACTAGAGCCACTGGCACACACAGGGCATTGGCATATTGAAGGGGGATGTACTTGCTGTTAGATTTCAGTGTAGGTTGGATTTGATCGATTAAAGGAAAAGTATGGGACTAGTGAGAAAACAAACCTCCATACTCCCTCCCTGCTGCAGCATCAGTCAAGAGAACTGAGTGATCACATGACCATTGATCACTCAGTTCTCGGTCTTCCCAGAGCAGAGAGCAGTGACTCTGTTACCGCTCACTCTCCACTCTACCCCTCCAGGCGCACAGGAGCACCAGGCTATGGGGGGGCTCTCAGTGGCATGCTGAGGAGAGCTGATGGTCTGGCACCCAGGTGAATCCCGACATTGTCGGGATCCTTCTAGAGTCTGAAGCAATTCTGTGATGTCAGCAGACAGCGGGCTTTAGCCCATTGTCAGCTGATTCTGGGTCGCAGGAGGGCACAAGTAAGTTTGCTCCTGTGATCCAGGATAAAAGTATGACCAAAAAGCTGTTTGCATTAACAGTATTATCTGCGTTCTGTGCAATAAGAAAATCACGGATGGAATTATCACTTCCTGTCCCAAGAACATTGTCTCCAGAACAGGAAGTGAAAAGAACTTTCCAAGTGTAGCACAGATCGCTGTACAGGCAGTCCCCAAACAAGGTTCTGTAGGTTTGTTCTGAAGTTGTGTTTAAGTTGGAACAGGTACATTTTTTTTATTTATTTTTTTTATTTTTTTTTAGCTTTTTTTTTTTGTAGCTCCAACAAAAAAAAAATTATATTTGTATATTTTACCTCACTTCCTGTCCCTGTGACAATTGAATTTTGAAATTCTTGGGTTGTTGTTCCTTTCTAGGGGTAGATTTCCTCTCGCTTCCTGTTGCCTCCCTCCGTTTGTAAGTAGGAGTCGTATGTACAGTGGGGAAAATAATTATTTGATCCCCTGCAGATTTTGTAAATTTGCCTACTTGCAAAGAAATGAAGGGACTATAATTGTTATCATTGGTGTATTTTAAATGATAGACACAGATTATCAACCAAAATTCTGGAAAAAAAACACTAGATACAAATGTTAGAAGTTAAGTTTCAGACAGGGTTATCCCACTACGTAGCTTAACTATAGGGAGGGTGGGGGTGGCAATCCCTAGGTGTCCTGTACTCTACCTACCTCACTCTACCTACCTCTTCCCACCTACCTCTTCCCACGAGTGTCCTTCCAGCCAGTGTTATTTTTGGCAGCAAATTTCAATTTAGTTTTAGTCTTAGGACTAAAATGGCATTTTAATTTTAGTCCCATTTCAGTCTTTTGCAATTGTTTTAGTTGTATTTAGTCGACTAAATCTCCAATACATTTTAGTCGACTAAAACTCATTTTAGTTGTCTAAAATCTAATGGGTGTAATTAAATTGTAATGCATTAGTTAAACATTTCTCTACAATTTCCAAATTCATTATATACTGCTGAAGTGAAAAATCTAATGTTATTATTTATGGTATTGAGGAATGAACATGCACTACAGACCAGTGTTAATTTTGAAGTCCAATTTCAATTTAGTTTTAGTCTTTTGACTAAAATGCCATTTTAGTTTGTCATCTCAGTTGTTTTAGTCGACTAAAATGTTTTGGTCGACAAAATGAACACTGCTTCCAGCAGTTCTTTTTCTTTCCTATGACCCCTCTTTCTATCTTTCTGTTCCCCCTACACTGTCTGTGCTCTTACTTAGGTTTCTTTTATTCTCCCCCTCTCTTTTGCTATTTCATTTGGTCTCCTTTTTCCTTCTTTATTCTCTTATATAGTTTTACCATGAACAGCAATCACCTTTTTGGTTTTGATGGTACCTCACAGCAGATGAGTTGACATCCTTTGCAATACGTTTTTGTTCATAGGAGTTAAGCTATGGGCAATGGCCATCGAGCTGACTCATTATCCTTGTCTATTATTGGTTGTCACTCAGATATAATTTTAATGTTGTTTTATGTGAAATTGACAAAAAACACACTCTCAAGCCTAAATTAAGTTGCAGTTCAGTGGAGTAAAATAAGTATTTGATTCTCCACCAACCAACAATAATTCTGGCTCCCACAGACTGGCTACAGTATGTGCTTATGTGGTACACAGATTAGTCCCGTCACTTTAAAGTGGTTGTAAATCCTTACAGACCACTTTGACCTACAGGTAAACCTACATTAAGGCTTACCTGTAGGTCCAAGAAATATCTCCTAAACCTACACAGTTTGGGAGATTTTTGCAAAAAGACAGGCACCGCTGTCTATGGCGCATGCGCCGTAGACAGCAGCGCGCAGGCGCACTGAGCATGCCACTGCTAACGGAGATATGCCGTTAGTGGCGGCTCCTGTGCGCATGCGCAGGAGTGATGTCAATCGCTGCTCCGGCGTTGCGAGTGTCAGGTAAGTGACACATAATGGGCTACTATGCGATGCATAGTAGCCCATTATGCTTTACCTTTGCAGGGAGACAAAGAGGAAGTAAACCCATCAAGGTTTACTTCCTCTTTAAGAAGGTTGCTCCTAACGACAACTTGTTATGTGTATAAAAGACACCTATCCACAGAATTTCTCTCTTCCATTCAAACCTCACCATCAAGGGCAAGACCAAAGAGCTGTCAGAGGACGTCAGGAACAAGATTGTAGACCTGCATAAGACCTGGAATATGCTACAAGATCATCAGCAAGAAGCTTGGTGAGAAGGAGACAACTGTTGGAGCAATTATTCGCAAATGGAAGAAATACAAAATAACCATCAATCACCCTCGGTCTGGAGCTCCAAGCAAGATTTCCCCTCATGGGGTGAGGATGATCATGAGAAAAGTGAGGGATCAGCCAAGAACTACACAGGGAGAGCTTGTCAATGATCTCAATGCAGTTGGGACCACAGTCACCAAACAAACCATTGGTAACACAATATGCCGCCATGGACTGAAATCCTGCAGTGCCCGCAAGGTCCCCATCTTCAAGAAGGCACATGTACAGGCCCGTCTGAAGTTTTCCAATGAACATCTAAATGATTCAGGGAAGGATTGGGAGAAAGTGTTGTAGTCAGATGAGACCAAAACCGACTTTGATCCTAAGAGCACCAACCCTACAGTCCAGCACGGAGGTGGAAACATTATGCATTGGGGCTGTTCCTCTGCTGAAGGTACAGGCCGACTTTGCCACATTGAGGGACCAATAAACTGGAACCATGTATTGTAAAATCTTGGATGAGAACCTTCTTCCCTCAGCCAGAACACTGAAGATGGGTTGTGGATGGGTCTTCCAGCATGACAATGACCCAAAACATACCACCAAGGCAATAAAGGAGTGGCTCAAGAAGAAGCACATTAAGGTAATGGAGTAGCCCCGTCAGTCTTCAGACCTTAATCTTATAGAAAATTTATAGAGGGAGCTGAAACTTCGAGTTGCCAAGAGACAGCCAAGAAACCTTATGGATTTAGAAAAGATCTGCAAAGAAGAGTGGACCAAAATACCTCCTGAGATGTGTGCAAACCTGGTAACCAACTACAAGAAACGTCTTACCTCTGTGCTTGCCAACAAGGGTTTCTCCACCAAGTACCAAGTCATGTTTTGCTTGGGGATCAAATAATTATTTTACTCACTGAACAGCAACTCAATGTATAGCATTTGTATCATGTGTTCTTTTCTGGATTTTTGGTTGACATTCCGTCTCTGTCATTTAAAATATGCCTATGATAAAAATTATAGACCCTTCATTTCTTTGTAAGTGGGCAAACTTACAAAATCTGCAGGGGATCAAAATAATAATTTTCCACATTGTAAGTCGGATGTTTGTAACTTTGGGACTGCCTGTACAGAACCTCTGTTTTAAATAGAGTAGGGGATGGCTGGAAACCCATGAACATTTTTATTGCAGTCTCTGTCCCCGCTTCAGATTTTGACTTTGTCTGGATGACAATGGTGTGCTGAGCGGCCGACCTCCTGTGTTCACAGTGCATCAGGGCAGCCACTGCACAGGACCCAGAAGCAAGTAGTGATCATTGGAGTAGCGGTGTCTACAACAGTGATTTACAACTTTCAGGGGGATCCCACAGGTATGATATATAATACATAGGTACCAAGGTAACTATGTATAAAAAAACATCTGTACCTGGAATTCATCTTTAAGAGACCAATCAGTAACCTCACGGACAGTACCAGTTACAAAGAATGCACTTTTTTTTGGCCAAGCATGTATACTGTAAGGGTCAACTATCCTTTTGATGATCTCAGACTGATGTCAAAACTATTGCCATTGACACAAGTCCAAAGCCCTATTACACAGATCCTTAAAGGGACACTAAAGGTTCAGATTTTTTTTTCTTAAATAACAAACATGTTATACTTCTCTCCACTGTGCAGCTCTTTTTGCAGAGAGTGGCCCCGAACCTGCTCTTCTGGGGTCCCTCAGCGGCTTTCTCGGCTCCTCCTCGCATCAGATAACCCCTCAGAGAAGCGCTCTCCCGGGGGGTTACATTGCGGGTGCGCTCCCAAGTTCAGCATTCTGCACCCACAGACAGCGAAATGCAAGACTCGGCCCTGCCCCCCCGCATCATTTTATTTGACAGCAGCGGGAGCCAATGACTGCGTTGCTATCAATTTATCCAATCAAGAGCCGAGAACCCCCTGCAGAGAGAGAGCGCATAGAATGCATTAAGTTGAAAAAACACAAACCTTTAGTGTCCCTTTAACATGATGTAAGAGGTTGGGCACATCAGAGCATTCCCTTGTGGACTTTTTTTTTGGGGGGGGTGGTCTGGTCTGCTATGGCATCGCTATGCGGGGCTTGTATTTACTAATCTTGGCTGCCAGCAGATACTGCAGTATTATAATACAGTGGTGTGAAAAAGTGTTTGCCCCCTTCCTCATTTCCTGTTCCTTTGCATGTTTGTCACACTTAAGTGTTTCGGAACATCAAACCAATTTAAACAATAGTCAAGGACAACACAAGTAAACACAAAATGCAATTTGTAAATGAAGGTGTTTATTATTAAAGGTGAAAAAAAATCCAAACCATCATGGCCCTGTGTGAAAAAGTGATTGCCCCCTAAACCTAATAACTGGTTGGGCCACCCTTAGCAGCAACAACTGCAACCAAGCGTTTGCGATAACGTGCAATGAGGCTTTTATAGCATCCTGGAGGAATTTTGGCCCACTCATCTTTGCAGAATTGTCCTAATTCAGTTACATTAGAGGGTTTTCGAGCATGAACGGCCTTTTTAAAGTCATACCACAACATCTCAATAGGATTCAGGTCAGGACTTTGGCTAGGCCACTCCAAAGTCTTCATTTTGTTTTTCTTCAGCCATTCGGTGGTGGACTTGCTGGTGTGTTTAGGATCATTGTCCTGCTGCAGAACCCAAGTTGGTTTCAGCTTGAGTACACGAACAGATGGTCGGACATTCTCCTTCAGGATCTCTTGGTAGACAGCAGAATTCATAGTTCCTTTTATCACGGCAAGTCTTCCAGGTCCTGAAGCAGCAAAACAGCCCCAGACCATCACACTACCACCACCATAGTTTACTGTTGGTATAATGTTCTTTTTATGAAATGCAGTGTTCCTTCTACGCCAGATATACTTGGACACACACCTTCCAAAGAGTTCCACTTTTGTCTCATCGGTCCACAGAATGTTGTCCCAAAAGTCTTGGGGATCATCAAGATGTGTTGTGGAGAAATTGAGACGAGCTTTGATGTTCTTTTTGCTCAGCAGTGGTTTTCTCCTTGGAACTCTGCCATGCAGGCCATTTTTGCCCAGTCTTTTCCTGATGGTGGAGGCATGAACGCTGACCTTAACTGAGGCAAGTGAGGCCTGCAGTTCCTTGGACGTTGTTGTGGGGTCTTTTGTGACCTCTTGGATGAGTCGTCGCTGCGCTCTTGGGGTAATTTTGGGTGGCCGGCCACTCCTGGGAAGGGTCACCACTGTTCCATGTCTTCGCCATTTGTGGATAATGGCTCTCACTGTAGTTCGCTGGATTCCCAAAGCTTTGGAAATGGCTTTATAACCCTTTCCAGACTGATAGATCTCAATTACTTTCTTTCTCAATTGTTCCTGAATTTCTTTGGGTCTCGGCATGATGTGTAGCTTTTAAGGATCTTCTGGTGGACCTTACTGTGTCAAGCAGCTCCTATTTAAGTGATGCCTTGATTGTGAACAGGTGTGGCAATAATCAGGCCTGGGTGTGGCTAGAGAAATTGAACTCAGGTGTGGACAACCACAGTTATAGTATGTTTTAACAAGGGGGGCAATCACTTTTTCACACAGGGCCATGATGGTTTGGATTTTTTTTCACCTTTAATAATAAACACCTTCATTTACAAATTGCATTTTATGTTTACTTGTGTTGTCCTTGACTATTGTTTAAATTGGTTTGATGTTCCGAAACACTTAAGTGTGACAAACATGCAAAGGAACAGGAAATGAGGAAGGGGGCAAACACTTTTTCACACCACTGTAACTCTTGGTGCTGACACTGGATTTGTGCTGTGCAGCAGATATGATGCTAGGCAAGAGATGATATTGTGGGTGATTTGTACCATAACAGCTCAGCAGAAGTACTATTCGCCAAGAAACGGGAAAAAAAAAATGTCTGCAGAATAAATCTTGTTTGTAATGTCGGTGATAAAGAGCTGTCAACCACTGATCAGATTATTGGGAAATACAGTTGAAGACATGACATGTAGTGGCCAGCAGGTGGCAGCTTTATGCTGGTTAAACTTTGGTCAAACCGTAAAAAAAAAAAAAATATTCATGTTGCCCATTGCAACCGGGACAAATCATTTTATTTATTTTTTAAAGCTGGACTACACAAATGGCAGAAGCATATATATATATATATATATATATACACATACACATATATATATATAAAAATTTATATAAGGTACTTTCCAGATATCCGCCACAAAGGCAGCACAAGATGCAGACACACAGTTGTTAACTTTTGAAATCAGCGTGGCTGTGCGGGGGGAGCATGAGGATAACATTAACCTTAAGATTTTAACACGGAAAGATTTGCTGTTTTTTGACATTACATTAGGTGATCATTTTAGCTGAAAATAGCACTTGGCATAGTTCTATTGTAAACATACCTTGATTTATATTTTTCTGCTTCTTTCCTGACAGGCGATGCATGCAAATTACTGAAGATCTGATTATAATGTTCTCTGCCCTGGCCCTGAGTGACACTACTGCCTGACTGGGACCGCACTAATACCCGCTACATGATGGGACCCTCGTATACGCAAAGGGAACTGCTATGGACTTTGTCGATGATCTGTGTATATGCTGTTTTGATACACAATAAATTTATGAAAAAAAAAGAATATTTTAGCAATGTTCCACCTCTCACCCAACACGATCGAGGAAACGTCTCTGTAGAGTTGCTGAAAGCCTAAAGCATTCGTTTGAATGCCTTGCTCTTTAAAGAGAACCAGTCAGGTCCTAACAGACCTAGGTGCGTGGTACTTGGGTATAGCTCATTGTGTCTTCCTGCCCACCTTCTGCTCAGTGAAGGGGGCTATATAGCATCTCAAATAGAGAATCTCCCATAAGCATATGTGTGGGAGAATTGGTCTCATCCAGCTGCCAGGTCTTGCTGGGGATATCGCCATCCCAAAATCAGCCCGGGTTGTATACATGCAACCAGGACTAGACAGGACTCGAGGGTTTGTGTACGTGAGCATCCTTTTCCTGCCCTTGATGTTTCTTTTGAAGTGCACATCAAAGATTCCAGGTTATGTCATTGGTACAGTTCATGCTAAGATTTGAATTGTGTTTGGGTACAGCGGGTCCTATTATGTTTCTTTTGCATTGCAAGTTGAATGCAGCTTTTTGCTGCTGTTTGCACTTGAACACATCTATTTGAGCAGTACTGACAGCAAGCCCTTGTACACAAGACCTAAAGATGGACCAGAGTTCAGCAGAGTACATAATACAATATGCACTGCGTCCTCTTAGGGCTCGTGCACAGGAGTGTAGAAATTGACGCAGGACCTTGCCGGCACAAAGATTCTGCACAAAAAGTGGTCCGTAATGCACCTCAACTTATTTGGACATGCACATATGTGTATAAAGTTGACATGCATACGATGTACAAAATCATTTATTCTGAAGGCCGAGTTCATTCTGCACCACCATTCCTGCCTAATACCTTCTTTAGGGCTGGGGTAGGTGTAAACATCAACAATCTGTGGGCAGCGGCAAAAACGCCAATTGAGTTTGGCATTTAGTCCTTCGCCACCGCTTTGTACATATTGCTTATATTTACATCATCTCCCTGGATGACTAGGGAGGGGCTCATATTATCATGTCTACTTACTATTTACGCATATGAACATTCAGATCCATATAAAACTGTACAGATCTGGATGTAGCGTATTATACGGCTGTGTCAATGAGCCCTTAAAACCCGACTGAAGTCTCAGCCCAAATGATGAAAAAAAGAGTGCAGCAAAATAATAATGTGCTCTATGTCTCGCCTCATTTTGGTTAATTACGCTCCAATCCAAAAAACTCCCTTGTTTTGCATTTATTCTGCAGAGCAAGACTGCTGCACTTTGTGTGAAATCAGCAGTCTGTCTGCATCAATCTACGAGGAAAGGGCCTTTTTTCCTTAGGCTGCTGGATATTTAACCAAAAAAGAAAACAGTGAACATACAGTATATGGGGTTGATTTACTAAAAACTGGAGTGCAAAGTCTGGTTCAGATCTGCATGGTAGCCAATCAGCTTCCAACGTTGGCTTGTTCAATATTCTACACTCCCCGTTTTTAGTCGATCAATCCCATTTTGTTGTGCTGCACACTGATTTAATTGTTAGCAATTGGGCCCAGATTTCAATTGGCCTTTATGGTTGGGAAGAACCTTACGGTTTTTCTTTCATTTACACAGATATCCAAATTTTATTGGATAGCCTAAACCTTTTATAAGCTTTTTCCGAAAGGGCAAGGTGCAAAGTACGCTAATATACCGTATTTATCACCTTTTCCCCCTTAAAATAGGGGGCAAATCACAGGTACCTGTTATACAGCGCTACTGTACCTCGGAGGGGAACGATCGCTATGACTAAGCACTGTTAAGTGTGAAACGCATAAGTTCGTTTTGTCACTTTTTTTTTTTTTTGCTGTGGCTTGTATCTGTTGGACTTTTTACAAATAAAGACTATATTCCGGAGTGCAGCTGTCCAGAACTTCCTTTTTGCCTCGGGGACGAGCGCCGCCGGAATTTACAGAGCCGCCATCTCCTGTTTACTCGGCTCTCGCGTCATACACACAGTCCCGCCACCGCCATTGGTCCAGTGTTATGTCTATCACAGGAGCTGGTCCAATGCAGATGGTGGAGACGGGACTGTGTATGTGTGACTGCTGACTGAGAGCCGAGTAAACAAGAGATGACGGCTCTGTGATTTCCTGCACTGTTGAGGCTGCATTGATGAAAGATGGTGAGGCTGCAGATGAGCATTATTTCAGTTACTTATATAGCGCCATCAATTTACGCAGCGCTTTTACATATACATTGTACATTCACATCATTCACTACCCTCAAGGAGCTTACAATCTAAGGTCCCTAACTCACATTCATACATACTAGGGACAATTTTTTTTTAGACTGAAAAGGGGCATTAATCAGGCCACATCGATGAGATGGGCTGCAGATGGGCATTGATCAGGCTGCATTGAGGCTGCAGATTGGAAATACTCTGGATGCATTGATGGGCACTTAGATCGTACAGCCTCCCCCCCAGATCTGCATATTTCTATGGCGGATACGCCCCAGTGTTTCCAATCTACTGCAGACAGGCTGTGCGAATCAATGACAGGCTGACACTCTACAGGGCTGTCTATACGTAAACCACATTACCTGATTGGGACAGGTGGCCGTCCCTGGACACCGTCTGCACTCATTTGTCCCTATCCATAAGTAATCACTGCAAGTGTGATTATATGCACATGGACCATTTCAGCCTGTCATTGATCTATACAGGATTCCTGTTCATAACAGCTAAAGAAATACACTGCTCTGGGGGATTTATGGCCCTAATCGGCTGTGTGCATGAGCATTAAAATATGCTTTGCTGTAAATCCGTTTTATAGTGTTGGGATTAAAGGAAAACTCCAATATACAAATGTAGCGTTGGGTACAATAATAGGCCTAGCGGTTTCTGCATGGTTTCTTGTCTGCAGTTTTTGACCCATGCCCATCTGTGGGTGGGGGATTTCTGTGTAACACATGGGGTGCTACTTTGTAAAAAGTGAAGGAGTAGACTGTCTTAACATGGCAACCAACAACATTCCTCCAACTATATGCCTAGGGATGGTTGGGGAACAAAGTTTTAATTGGCAGGGAGCCTTCCCCTCTGGCGGTGTACAATGATCAGTATTGCCAGTGGCACTGATCATTTTGGGAAAAAGCCTGACAGGCTTGTTGTACACAAGTCGATCAATAGATCAACTTATGTACGACATTAATAGATCGACTTGTGTACGACAAGCTAGCCCCCTGGTGTCCAACCTGTGGGCTGAGGGCCACGTGCAGCCCTTTGGTATATGATGTTTTGCCCTGGGACCCCAGCAGCCTGTAGAGCAGGGGTCTCAAACTGGTGGCCCTCCAGCTGTTACAAAACTTCAAGTTCCATGATGCATTGCAAGGCTGACAGTTACAAGCATGGCTCCCACAGGCAGAGGCATGATGGGCCGCCAGTTTGAGACCCCTGCTGTAGAGGGAACATTGATTAGGGTAATGGCATTGATCTCTACTAACCTCATGTAACATGTTCCCAGTTTTGCATTGTCTTCTGCAGCATATCCCCAGCCAACAATGTATCCTGTCCTCACTCTCTGACCCTCATTTCCTCTATTAGGTTGGCAGATTCTTACTCTCAAGCATTACATATATTGAATTTTATGCCCTTTGGTGATGTCAGGAGCCGCATTTAAGGCCCACTTTATCTTATAAGTTGACAATCACTGGGCTAGCCCATAAATGGATGAAAATGCAACTAGTTCCTTTGGAACAGGCTGAATTTCGATCCATGTATGCAGGGCCGGACTTACTATTGGGCTTGACTGGGCTCAAGCCCATGGGCCCCGCTGAGATACATAGCCGAGAGTACTCTGCTCAGCTCCGCTCGGTCATGCCCAGTCCCGCCCTATTATGGACATAACACAGGGACTGGGCGTGACTGTGAGCCGAGCCGAGTACACTCGGCTACTCTTGGCTCCACTTGGGACTGCGAGATGACCAGAGAGCCGCTGAGATACACAGGACTCTGTATCTCAGAGGCACCAAATAACAAGGCTACACTGACAAGGCTGCAACTGATACTAACAAGGCTGCAGATGGACACTGATAAGGCTGCATTGATGGGCATTTAAATGTACTTTTTTTTTCCTTTAAAATTACATCCTAAACTTGGGGCACGTGTTATACACCGGCGCATGTTATACACCGATAAATACAGTAATGGGCATATTTCCACGCCCAGAAAACACTGCTGCGGTGTACAGCTGTCCATGATCATGAATAGCTTGTACA
Organism: Lithobates pipiens; assembly: GCF_037356315.1. Taxonomy (NCBI): domain Eukaryota; kingdom Metazoa; phylum Chordata; class Amphibia; order Anura; family Ranidae; genus Lithobates; species Lithobates pipiens. The sequence goes on along the minus strand of NW_027507686.1, from coordinate 222,516,203 downwards.
TGGGTATACGCCGTACTTGTGTAATCTCCGATACTGAATCTGTGGTTGTAGTTTGTGTGTGTCATGGATTCTTAGCACATGTGCGAGTTTTATGCAACTACAGTGTATACCTGCGTACAGCCATTTATTTATATAGACAGCTGTATGCGGGTATAGGCTGTAGTTGCGTAAACTTACACGCACGCTAAAATCCCTGGACACACGCAAGCTGTCATCACAGATTCATGCCCATAAGCGAGTTGCACAAGTATGGTGTTGAGTAACCCCGCACTTTACGCTGTATGTTCCCACGCGTTCCTGTACATGAGGCCTTATACTTGGCACACCATGATGGATGGCTCTAAACTGACCATAGAAGCAGTTATATACAAACAGAACGCAGTTGGTAATACTTGTTGCCCATAGCAACTGAATGGCCCTGTTGCAGCCTGTTCTTAAAAATATAAACAAAGTTAGTTGCTTCTTGGTTGCTATGGCCGTTGCTGTGTTCTTACATCAGCGGGGGTGTCTCCTCCTGGTGGCCGTGGCGGGATTCCTATCTTAGAATGGTGCAGCAGAGCGTGGCTGGACTGAGGTCAGTCATTTTACATATGTGTAAATTCTACGCAAGCTGTATGTAAATATAATGCTGTACTATCAATGTATTTTCAGCCTCTCGTGTTTCTTTTGTCCTTCATGATAAACAGGAAGTCAGCAGGGAATTGAGAGAATGATGAGAAAATTGAGCTAATGGACTGAGAGGTAATTTGGTCTTTGCTATGCAAGAGTGTTGCTTCCCCATTCTCCAGCAGCCAATCAGAATTGGTCTTTCATTGACAGAAAATGTAATTCAAGTTGCCAGGGGCTACTGGATTTTGCAATTTTTGTTTTCTCAAATTTTCTTGTGCTAGGTGAGTAATGTAGTGTAGGAACACCGGAAGTATTATCTAAACGCGTCTGGGGACATACTGTAGACCAGCGGTCGCCAACCAGTAGTCTGGTGGTCCCCAGGGGTTCTGGTGCAAATCAACATTGTGGCGGATGTATACTGCCAAATGTTTTCCGGTGTTGTTCTTAACCATTTCAGCTCCTTAAGGTCTACCACCCCCTTCATGACCAGGCCATTGTTTGCTATACGGCATTGCGTTAATTTAACCGACAATTGCGCGGTCGTGCAATGATGTGGTATTTGATCACACCTGTGTTTTTTTTTTTTTAAATTTTTGGCGCTATAAACAAAAAAAGGCCGACAATTGCGAAAATAAAATCAATATTTCTTACTTTCTGCTATAAAACATCTTTTTTGAATCAGATCATTCTTTATTATTACTTTTTCATACAAAAATACAAAAGCATCACAAATAACAAACAACATGCACCCAACTAAGATGGGGTGAAGGAAAAAAGAGCCCCCTCATAAAAGCGCTTTTATATAAAACATATCTAATTTTAAAAAAATCAAATTTCTTCATCAATTTATTCCAATATTTATTCTACATGTTTTTGGTAAAAAAAATAAATAAATTCCCACCAATATTGATTGGTTTGCACAAAAGTTATAGTGCTTGCAAACTATGGTATATATAATGTATTATTTTTATTATTTATTTTATTCTTATGCTGGTAATCAGCGACTTATAGGAGGACTACAATAGTGTGGCAGACAATCGAAAACTGACACTTTTGCTACTTTTTGGGAACCAGTAATACGAATACAGTGATCAGTGCTAAAAATATGCACTGTCACTGGACTAAAGACACTGGCTGGGAAGGGGTTAAACATCAGGGGCGATCAAAGTTTTAAATGTGTGCCCAACCAGTGTTTTTGTGTACACCGTGTGGTGATTTTAACTAAGGAATGTGCTGTGCAGGGAAACAAAATCCACCACATCCCTGCTGGCAGGATGGAGCTCTGCTTTGTTTACATAGGCAGAGTTCCGTCCTGTGTCACTCCTCGACATTCAGCAGGTGCCGGCTGTCATCCATTGGCTGATACCCAAAGATCGACTTCTGCTATGACTAATCACAGCAGAAGCGGTACACTCCTGTCCCCTATGCAGAAGTGCAGAATCACGTGTATATTCTATGGGGAAAATAATTATTTGATCCCCTGCAGATTTTGTATGTTTGCCCACTTACAAAGAAATGAAGGGTCTATCATTTTTATCATAGGTTTATTTTAAATGAGACAGACTATCAACCAAAAATCCCCAAAAAACACATGATGCAAATGTTATAAATTGAGCTGCAGTTCAGTGAGTAAAATAAGTATTTGATCCCCTACCAACCAACAATAATTCTGGCTCCCACAGACTGGCTACAGTATGTGGTACACAGATTAGTCCTGTTAATTTAGGAAAGGTGCTCCTAACGACAATCCGTTATGTGTATAAAAGACACCTGTCCACAGAATCTTTTTCTTCAGTTCAAACCTCACCATCATGGGCAAGACCAAAGAGGAGTCAAATGATGTCATGGACAGGATTGTAGACCTGCACAAGGCTGGAATGGGCTGCAAGACCATCAGCAAGAAGCTTGGTGAGAAGGAGACAACTGTTGGAGCAATTATTCGGCCGAGATTGCGGAGCGCTCCGTGGATTGCGGCGTGTGCCGATCCATTGCACTCCTACCGCCAAGGCAACAAAAGAGTGGCTCAAGAAGAACCACCTTAAGGTCATGGAGTGGCCTAGCCAGTCTCCAGACCTTAATCCTATAGAAAATTTATGAAGAAAGTTGAAACTTCGAGTTGCCAAGCGACATCCAAGAAACTTTAAGGATTTAGAGAAGATCTGTAAAGAAGAATGGACCAAACTCCCTCCTGAGATCTGTTCAAATCTGGTAACCAACTACAAGAAATGTCTTACCTCTGTGCTTACCAGCAAAGGTTTCTCCACCAAGTACTAAGTCATGTTCAGCTTACTTTACTCACGAATTACAACTCAATTTGGAACATTTGTATCATGTGTTTTTTCTGTGTTGACGTACGTAACGTAAAGGTCATGTTGTGCACCACATTGCAAAGGTGTTTTTCAGCCTGTGATCTCCTCTACCCCGGGGATTAAACTCTAATGCCCCGTACACACGAGCGGACTTTTCAACATCCAAAGTCCGAAGGACCGAGTCCGTCAGACTATCCGATCGTGTGTGGGCTGCAACGGACTTTTGATTCGCCAAAGTCTGACGGACTTTAGAAATGAAGCATGCTTCAAATTTTCCCGACGGAACTCCGCCGGACCCGGTCCCCTTCGAAAACTCCGCTCGTGTGTATGCTACTCCGACGGACTAAAACCGACACTAGGGCAGCTATTGGCTACTGGCTATGAACTTCCTTATTCGAGTCCAGTCGTACGTCATCACGTTCGAATCCGTCGGAGTTTAGTGTGATTGTGTGTGGCCAAGTCCGTTCGGCCGAAAAGTCTGTCAGAACTCCGTCGGAATTCCAGCAGAACTCCGACGGAACTCCTTTGGAAGTCTGTCGGACTTAAGTCCGCTCGTGTGTACGGGGCATTATAAAGTCATAATGTGAGAGGCTGCAGAGCGGACTGATGTCTGACATTAGAAAACGAGGCCAGGAACTGCACAGGCACCAGGATTTTCATGACTGTTTCACCTCTAAACTATTATCTCTGTTCAAGAAGTGGACGACCCTGCATGATGCCCAAACAAAGATGGTGCTGTCCTCTGGGAGAGAAGCAGATGAAGGCATTGTTAGGGGGAGTACTGTGGTCGCTGTTACAGGTAATAAATACCTTACTACACGCAACAAAAAGAGTAGAAAACTGGAAAGAAACAAGACAGGAAACATGGTGGATGAAAATAAGATGGAAACGGAAAAAAAAGAGAATGAAGGGAGGGGCTGACACCAAGCTACAGGCAAGTTTATTTTCTTTTTATATTTTATGACCGTGGTGGTTTATAATTCAGTTTGGGGGGTCATTATACCCTGATGGCGCTCTAGGATGCCAGTGCAGCCAACCACTGCCTTCTAATGACCTAGGACACCTATGATAATAAAATTGCTAAATTAAAATTGTTTGGGGAGCCATATGCTGTACAATTAAAGAATTCAATTATAATTGTGGTAATTATTATTATTACAGTGATAGTATATAATTCAGTTTGGGAAGTCATTGTACCCTAATGGGCTCTCTATGGTGCCACTGCAGCCAATCACTCCAATCTGGTGGCCCTGTATATTAAGCCTTAGGATACCTATGATAACAAAATCTATAAATTAATATTGTATTATATTATTAATAAATTGTAATTATTTACAGTTGTGATTTACAGTGAGGGAAAAAGTATTTGACCCCCTGCTGATTTTGTACATTTGCCCACTGACAAAGAAATGATCAGTCTATAATTTTAATGGTAGATTTATTTTAACAGTGAGAGACATATTAACAACAAAAAAAAATCCAGAAAAACACATTTAAAAAAATGATAAACTGATTTGCATTTTAATTAGTGAAATAAATATTTGATCCCTTATCAATCAGTAAGACTTCTGGCTCCCAGGTGTCTTCTATAGAGGTAATGAGCTAAGATTAGGAGCACTCTCTAAGACCCCTTTCACACTGCCGTGCCTATAGCGTCGGCGGTAAAACGCCACTATTTTTAGCTGTGTTTTACCATCGGATTTGCAGCGCATTTCAGCCGCTAGCGGGGCGCTTTTACCCCCCGCTAGCGGCCGAGAAAGGGTTAAAACCGCCCGCAATATGCCACAATAGCCCTCAGACTTTCACACTGGAATGAATGGATCAGCAGTTTGAGGGTGGATTGCAGGTGCTATTTCTAACGCTATAGCGCCTGCAAAACGCCCTCGATGTGAAAGGGGTCTTAAAGGAAGTGCTCCTAAACGTAGCTTGTTACCTGGATAAAAGACACCTGTCCACAGAAGCAACCAATCAATTTCCAATCTCTCCACCATGGCCAAGACCAAAGAGCTGTCCACGGATGTCAGGGACAAGATGGTAGACCTACACAAGGCTGGAATGGGCTACAAGACCATCGCCAAGCAGCTTGGTGAGAGGGTGACAATCGTTGAAGCAATTATTCATAAATGAAAGAAACACAAAATAACTGTAAATCTCCCTCGGTCTGGGGCTCCATGCAGGATCTCACTTCATGGAGTTTCAATGATCATGAGAACGGTGAGGAATCAGCCCAGAACTACACGGGAGAATCTTGTCAATGATTTCAAGGCAGCTGGGACCATAGTCACCAAGAAAACAATTGGTAACACACTACACTGGGAAGGACTGAAATCCTGCAGTGCCTGCAAGGTCCCCCTGCTCAAGAAAGCACATGTACAGGCCCGTCTGAAGTTTTCTAATGAACATCTGAATAATTCAGAGGAGAACTGGGTGAAAGTGTTGTGGTCAGATGAGACCAAAATCAAGTTCTTTGGCATCAACTCAACTCGCCGTGTTTGGAGGAGTAGGAGGACTGCTGCCTATGACCCCAAGAACACCATCCCCACCGTCAAACATGGAGGTGGAAACATTATGCATTGGGGGCGTTTTTCTGCTAAGGGGACAAGACAACTTCACCGCATCAAAGGGACAATGGACAGGGCCCTGTACCGTCAAATATTGGGTGAGAACCTCCTTCCCACAGCCAGGACATTGAAAATGGGTCGTGGATGGGTCTTCCAGCACGGCAATGACCCAAAACACACGGCCAAAGCAACAAAGGAGTGGCTCAAGGAGAAGCACATTAAGGTCCTGCAGTGGCCTACCCAGTCTCCATGCATTAATCCCATAGAAAATATGTGGAGGGAGCTGAAGGTTTGAGTTCGCTATGATAATAAAATTGCTAAATGAAAATTGTATTATATTATCAATCAAATATAATTATTCAAAGTATCAGAGTGCGATATATAAATTCAGTTTGGGGAGCCATATGCTGTACAATTAAAGCAATAATAATAATTTAACACAATTATAATTGAATATTACAGTAATAGTATATAATTCCGTTTGGGAAGTCATTGTACCCTAATGGGTTCTCTATTATGCCAGTGCAGCCAATCACTCCCTTCTGATGGCCCTGTATATAAAGCCTTAGGACACCTATGATAATAAAATGAATAAATTAAAAGTGTGTTAAATTATTATTATCATTATTGATATAAAAATTATTACAGCAGTGGGCTATAATTCATTTTGGGGAGTCATCATACCCAGATAACTTTCTAGAATGCCAGCTCTTCTCCTGGGGCACTTCTCCTGATCGCTACTTACTGATGACTGTATATAAACGCCTTAGGACACATCTAATAATAAAATATCAGCAGCTATGCTGTAGGTTGGAATAACTAATAATATGGACACACCGTTCTTTCATCCACCTGTCAAAGCGTGGGAAGCTCTTCTGTGTGACACACGGCTGTCATTACATTCTGAGTGAATTGTGTGGCTGCATCCTCTTAAAGTGTTTGTAAACCCACTTAAAAAAAAACAAAAAAAATGAACCTGCAAGACAAAGGCATAATGAGCTAGTATGTAGTAGCATACTAGCTCATTATGTAATACTCACCTGAGATCAAAGCCCCCACTGCGGTGCCCGTACACAGCTCCGGCGGCTGACATCACTCCCGGGGGTTACTTCCGGGTATCGTGGCTCTGGAGCTGTGACTGGTCAGAGCCGCGATGATGTCACTCCCACGCATGGGCACGGTAACGGCACACTCACTGAAGCAACGGCACATGTGTGCCGTTGCTTCAGTTTGTGTCAGTGCTCATGTGCCGATGACGTCGGCACATGCAAATACAGGGGATATCCTGGGTAGCTACAGGTAAGCCTTATTATAAGCTTACCTGTAGCACAAAGTGGTCTGTAGTGCCTCGTACACACGATTGGAATTTTGGTCGGAAAAAGCTCTGATGGTTTTTCCCACGGAATTCCAACGGGATTCCGCTCAAGCTGTCTTGCATACAAAAGTTCTCTGAACTTTCGACCGTCGAGAACGCAGTGACATACAACACTATGACGAGCCGAGAAAAAGAAGTTCAATGCTTCCAAGCATGCGTTGAATTGTTTCCTGAGCATGCGTTGGAATTTGCGAACGTCGGAATTTCTACAGACGATCCAAATTTCCGATCTGAACTTTATCCGACCGAAAAATAGAAAACCTGCTCTCAATCTTTTGCTGGCCAAAATTCCGCCAGAAAAAGTCAGATGGAGCATACACACGATCGGATTTTCCGACCAAAAGCTCACATCGGACTTTTGCTGGCAGAATTTCCGATCGTGTGTACGGGGCATAAAGGTTTACAACCAGTTTAACCACTTCAGGACCGCCGTATTGCCAATGTACGTCAGCACAATGGCACAGGCAGGCATAATCACGTACATCTACGTGATTGCCTTCCAGCGGGTGGGGGGTCCGATCGGACCCCCTCCCGCTGGTTACGGCGGTCCGATTCGGTCCAGGAGCGCTCCGTGATGAGGGGATGGCCGTTGGTTTTCGGCCACCCCCTCTGGATCGCTCCTGGCCAATGAGAAGCTTCCTCCCCTGTGTATTGTTTACACAGGAAGGAGGAAGTGATGTCATTCTCCTCGGGGCGGTCTTTTTGACCGGACTACGAGGAGAAGAGTAAAAGTAAGTGTGCACCAACACTACACTGACATGTAGGTACACACAGGCACACAAACCCCCCCCCGATCGCCCCCCGATCCCCCCCCGCCCCCCTCCCCCCCCAGTCACAGTGTCACTGATTGCATTGATCATTTCTTTACTGATCAATGCATTCAGTGTCAGTTGTGACAGTAAAAACTGTCAGGACAGTTAGTGTTAGGTCCAGGGTAGCCCCCTATCACCCCCCAATAAAGATTTAACCCCCTGATTGCCCCTAGAGTTAACCCTTTCACCCCCTTTTGCCAGTGTCACTAAGCGATCATTTTTCTGATCGCTGCATGTGTCGCTAGGTAGCTAGTTATTTTTTTAGGTTCACCGCCAGGTTTTTATATCGCTAGGTACCCCGATATACTACCCAATAATGGGTTTAACCCCCTGATTGCCGCTAGTTAACCCTTTCACCCCCTTTTGCCAGTGTCACTAAGCGATCGTTTTTCTGATCGCTGCATTAGTGTCGCTACAGTCGCTAGGTAGCTAGTTATTTTTTTAGGTTCACCGCCAGGTTTTTATATCGCTAGGTACCCCGATATACTACCCAATAATGGTTTTAACCCCCTGATTTCCGCTAGTTAACCCTTTCACCCCCTTTTGCCAGTGTCACTAAGCGATAATTTTTCTGAACGCTGCATCAGTGTCGCTAGTGTCGCTAGGTAGCTAGTTATTTTTTTAGGTTCACCGCCAGGTTTTTATAGCGCTAGGTACCCCGATATACTACCCAATAATGGTTTTAACCCCCTGATTGCTGCTAGTTAACCCTTTCACCCCCTTTCACCAGCGATCACAGTATAAGTGTCACTGGTGACGCTGGTTAGCCAGTTAGTTATTTAGGTTCCCCGTCAGGTTTTTATATAGCGCCAGGGACCCCCATATACTACCTAATAAAAATTTGAACCCCCTGATTGCTCCTAGTTAACCCTTTCACCACTGATCACCGTATAAGTGTTAAAGGTTTAACCCCCTGATCACCCGGCGGGTGATATCAATTAGGTTTTAGGGTCAGGGTCTGCGTCGCCCCAGGCAGCGCTAGGTTAGTGCCAGTACCGCTAACACCCACACGCAAAGCATACACCTCCCGTAGTGGTATAGAATCTGAACAGATCAATATCTGATCTGATCAGATCTATACTAGCGTCCCCAGCAGTTTAGGGTTCCAAAAAAACGCATTGTTAGCGGGATCAGCCCAAATACCTGCTGGCACCTGCGTTTTGCCCCTCTGCCCAGCCCACCCAAGTGCAGTATCGATCGATCACTGTCACTTACAAAACACTAAACACATAACTGCAGCGATCGCAGAGTCAGGCCTGATCCCTGCCATCGCTAACAGGTTTTTTGGTAGCATTTTATATTCAAATCCGGAAGGCAGTGCTTGGTTTTCGGGGTCCCGTACGTGGCTAGGCTCCCAAAAAGTCCCCCACATGTGGTATCCCCGTACTCGGGAGAAGCAGCAGAATTTATTTTGGGGTGTAATTTGACTTCTGCCCATAGCATGTGTGAGCAATATATCATTTAGTGACAACTTTGTGCAAAAAAAAAAAAAGTTTGTAATATTCCCGCAACTTTTGGCAAAATATAAAATATTCCATGGACTCAACATGCCTCTCAGTAAATAGCTTGGGGTGTCTACTTTCCAAAATGGGGTCATTTGGGGGGGTTTTGTGCTATTTTGGCATTTTATGGACTTCGAAACTGTGATAGGTAGTGAGGAGTTAAATCAAAAATTTGCACCCTTAGAAATCCTGAAGGTGGTGATTGGTTTTCGGGGTGCCGTGCGCGACTAGACTCCCAAAAAGTCCCACACATGTGGTATCCCCGTACTCAGGAGAAGCAGCAGAATGTATTTTGGGGTGTCATTTCACATATGCCCATAGCATGTGTGAGCAATATATCATTTAGTGACAACTTGGTGCAAAAAAAAAAAAGTTTGTAATATTCCCGCAACTTGTGGCAAAATATAAAATATTCCATGGACTCAACATGCCTCTCAGTAAATAGCTTGGGGTGTCTACTTTCCAAAATGGGGTCATTTTGGGGGGTTTTGTGCTATTTTGGCATTTTATGGCCTTCGAAACTGTGATAGGTAGTGAGGAGTTAAATCAAAAATTTGCACCCTTAGAAATCTTGAAGGTGGTGATTGGTTTTCGGGGTGCCGTGCGCGACTAGACTCCCAAAAAGTCCCACACATGTGGTATCCCCATACTCGGGAGAAGTAGCGGAATATATTTTGGGGTGCAATTCCACATATAACCATGGCATGTGTGAGCAATATATCATTTAGTGACAACTTTTTGTAAAAAAAATTTTTTTTTTTGTCATTATTCAATCCCTTAGGACAAAAAAAATAAATATTCAATGGGCTCAACATACCCATCAGCAATTTCCTTGGGGTGTCTACTTTCCAAAATGGGGTCATTTGGGGGGGATTTGTACTGCCCTGCCATTTTAGCACCTCAAGAAATGAGATCGGCAGTCATAAATTAAAAGCTGTGTAAATTCCAGAAAATGTACTCTAGTTTGTAGACGCTATAACTTTTGCGCAAACCAAAAAATATACGCTTATTGACATTTTTTTTACTAAAGACATGTGGCTGAATAAATTTTGCCCTCAATGTATGACTAAAATTTAGTTTATTCGATTTTTCTTATAACAAAAAGAAGAAAATATCTTTTTTTTTCAAAATTTTCGCTCTTTTTCCATTTATATCGCAAAAAAAAAAAATCGCAGAGGCAATCAAATACCATCAAAAGAAAGCTCTATTTGTGGGAAGAAAAGGACGCAAATTTCGTTTGGGTGCAATATTGCATGACCGCGCAATTACCAGTTAAAGCAGCGCAGTGCGAAATTGCAAAAAGACCTCTGGTCCTTAAGGTATTTATTGGTCCGGAGCTGAAGTGGTTAAGGGCCTGTACACACGCTTTGATTTTCGGACGTCAATTGTGTTACGATGACCAATCGTCTGCAAATCTTACCGTTAGTACGGTGCTTTCAACAGCCGATTTAACTTTTTCATCAGACAAAAGCTGGATGCGCAGACTAGAAATTTTTTGTCGGTTGTGAACTCAACGTCTGGTTTTCATTTCATTAGTATGGTTTTCGTACGAAATAATTCGTAAGAGCAAGACTACGCATGCTCAGAAACGAAAGAATACATACAAAATTATTCACGTTACATCACTTTTGACGTTGTATTCTGTCAAACGAAAATTCTCGTATTGTTGGTAACCTCTTCACTTTCGACATGAGACTAGCATGCCACAAAAATCAGACGTTCTGACGTCCGAAAATCAAAGCGTGTGCACGAGGCTTAAAACATTGGTGAAGTCTATAAAATGTGATCCCCATTCAATCCGTAGAAATAACACCTAGAAGATCCTGTACTGCCCCCACTACTCAATGAAGCAGAAAAAAAAAAAAAAAAAATATATATATATATATATACACATACAGCATATATATTTGTGTATATATACACACACATGCAGTATGTGTGTGTGTGTGTGTGTATATATATATATATATATATATATATATTTATATAATGTAATATTATTTTTATCACTTCCACCCACCTGTCATCCTCTTCCTCTTTGCTGAACTTGGTCCTCCTCCTCTCCTACCTGTCAGCATCCCCATCCTCCTCCTCCTCCTTCTCCTCCCTCTGCCTGGCAGAGCATCTCATAGACAGAATGGCGGAGAGAGAAAAGGCAAGCACAACCCCAGCTAGCTCCTCTCCTTTCCTGGGGCTCCACCTGGCTTCACCCCCACATTTCAGGTAAGCCCTTTATCTGCTATGACCCAGATGCCCCCCCCCCCCTTGCCTTCTTTTCCCCGGGGGGAGGGAGGATGCCTATTCCCCGAGCCCCGCTCCTGCCTCCGTCTACGCTGACTGCTTTCACCGATGCTGTGCCTGGAATACGTGTCCATCCCTGCAATACACAAACTGCATTTATTGCAATCAGATATTAGGATTCTATCTGTCTATTTTCTCTGTTTAATTTTCACAACCCTGTATTATAATGATTGTGTATTGCCAAAGCAATCCCCCAAAAATGTAGCTATAGCATCTCTCTATAGAACCCATGTATATTTCTTGCAGTATGGCAACCATTTAGTATGTGGCTTGTTGTATTATTGGATGTTATGTTTGTCTGTTTATTCTACCAACGACATCTCTATTTATTGCAGCTTATCTGCTGTATAATATATTTGTGTGTAGACGTATGTATTTTTTATTTATTGTAGTCTATTATAGCAATTTATATTATCTATCTTCATAAGTACCTATCTCTATCTATCCATTTATTTATCATATTTACCTATCTCTATGTATCAATCGATCACACCTCTTGACCTACCTCTATCTAACGATCTATTTATCATTGTTTGTACCTATCCCTATCTATTGGATGTAGCTATCTCCATCTATCTATCAATTGATCATGCCTCTCTTGACCTACATCTATCTATCTATCTATCTATCTATCTATCTATCTATCTAATATCTCTGGGTGTGGTGTTGGTATTTCTCGATATGATGACGATGATGTGTTCTGATTTATGTGATTTGTAGCAGCGGCACGGCATGCAATGGGTTACGGCATATTCCTCATCCCTCCCGCTTCTATACGCCTGGAGTAGATAAACAGGTGTGGGAGGGGGTAGCCCGGAGGTACCAGAACACAGGGAGGCCTAGCTGGTGGAGGAGATTGGATCTGTAATAATAGAAGGTGATGGGGTGGCTCAGTAGTCAGTAACTTGATGGAGGAGGGGAGGTTAGCACAGTGAGGCTGGCAGTGGGTAGTAAATGAGGCGGTTTGTGTTGTGCGGAGAGCCCACCGTCTCCTTCCTGTAACCTCCAGACCCCCATAATCAGCATGATTATTATTATTATTGCCTCTGGGTTTGTTAATTAGTTGACGCTTGCTGTGCATCCATCGGGGGTTTCTAGAGGTGGCAGTGCCAGGAATCGGCGCCTGCTCATTGTAATTCTTAACACCCAGCTGTGGTATCGCTGCCATGCCAAAGTCGGCATGCTGGGTGCTGTGTTCCCCTTCTATGTCACATTTGTGGCCTGTTGACACGGAGCCTTGAAATGTCTGAGGGTCCATTTACATGTGTGAGGTAATGCATGTAATATCGGGCATTAAAGGGCCTTGCATTAGGGCAGCCTATTGAAATCAAATTTGTGAGGCACCAAAACGTCCCAAAAAATTTGGATTCTGTCACAAAAGATTTTTGCCGCAACGCATAGATGTAAATCGGCCTCTGAATGAGAACTATGGATATCATACCACCAGAACAAATCAAAAATAAAGGTTAAAAAAAAGGGTTTGAATCTGATTTATTGCCAGGAGGCAAAACAGGCAGTTGTAATTTCAGATGCCCATGGATGGCATCTAGCTGTGTATAGTAATCATGTGTATTGAAGGAAACCTGGACTGAGAATTGTATGTAGAAGGTTATCAGGAATGTAGATAAGGAGGGAGATATGGGGGTCCGACCCCCCTTTTCTCCACAGAGCGTCCATCCATGGCGCAAGCTGGCAAACACTTAAAGGGATAGGAGCCACACACCCTGGCATCCTTTCAACAGCTAACATCCGCCATGAATGGATAGCTCAGTATGAAGAGAGGGGAGGAAGAACCTGATTGGCTGCAAGGACTGCCAAACTTTTATCTCTGACCACTGGACACACAGCACAGGCTGCATGGTGCAGGGAGCTGGAGAAAGGAGATAAAGCTGCCGAGGGACTCAGGAGAATGTACTGTACAGCAAGAAAAGCAAAGAACGCAGGGTGAGCTGTGCCCTGCCAGGAAGACAGAATCCCAGGGGCCATGAAGGGTGGACAGCACAGCAGGGTGATGGCACGGTGTACGGTATATGATATGCCCCTGACCACTGCACGCTGGGCTGTGTATGACATACTCATGACCACTGCATTCCGAATACTGGGCTGTATATGACATACTCCTGACCACTTCTTTACACTGGGCTGTATATGACATACTCTTGACCGCTGCATTCTGGGCAGTATCTGGCATTATCCTGACTACTGAACTCTGTGCCCTGGGCTATATATGACAAACTCCTTGCAATGAATTCTATAACTTGGATTGTGAAAGACATACTTCTGACAACTGCACTCTGTACCCTGACCTGTATATAACATACTCCGGACCACTGCATTCTGTACACTGGGTTGTATATAACATACTCCTGACCACTGCACTCTCTACACTGTGCTGTATATGACATGTTCCAGACCACCGCACTCTCTACACTGGGCTGTATATGACATGTTCCAGATCACTGCACCCTGTATGCTTGTATGCTGGACAGTATAAGACATACTTCTAACCATTGTACACTAGGGTATATATGACATACCTCTGACCACTGCACTTTGTACGCAGGGCTGTATATAAAATACTCCTGACCACTGCACTCTGTATGCTGGACAGTATAAGATGTACTCCTGACCACTGCACTCTATACATAGAACCGGATATGAAGTACTCCTGGCCACTGCACTCTATACACAGGGCTGTATATGACATACGCTTGACCCCTCTACTCTTTATGTTATATTATACAACAGTTGCTGGTTGCTCAGTAGTCAATGTGTTAATGAACATCTTCTACAAGGAATGCTGTGTGCAGAAAAGCAAAAAGTGTCAATATTTTGTGTGGCCACCATTATTTTCCAGCACTGTCTTAACCCTCTTGGACATGGAGTTCACCAGACCTTCACCGGTCACCACTGGAGTCTCTTCCACTCCTCCATCACACACACACACTGCCTTATTAGTATACTTGCTTCTTACAAACTCTGGTGTAAACCCTCATATTAAACAGTTTTTACAGTATGTATACATACATATTAAACAGTGGCATGGGCTTGTTCTGCCACATTATATATATATATATATATATATATATATATATATATATATATATATATATATATATATATATATATATATATATATATATATATATATACACACACACAGTATCTCACAAAAGTGAGTACACCCCTCACATTTTTCTAAATATTTTATTTATATCTTTTCATGTGACAACACTGAAGAAATGACCCTTGTCTACAATGTAAATTAGTGAGTGTACAGCTTGTATAACAGTGTAAATTTGCCGTCCCCTCAAAATAACTCAACACACAGCCATTAATGTCTAAACCGCTGGCAACAAAAGAGAGTACACCCCTACAAAAAGGTGCCCAGTTAGCCATTTTCCCTCTCCGATGTCATGCGACTTGTTAGTGTTACAATGTCTCAGGTGTGAATGGGGAGCAGGTGTGGTAAATTTGGTGTTATCGCTCTCTCTCTCTCTTACTGGTCACTGGAAGCTCAACATGGCACCTCATGGCAAAGGACTCTATGAGGATCTGAAAAAAAGAATTGTTGCTCTACATAAAGATGGCCTAGGCTATAAGAAGATTGCCCTGAGCTGCAGCACGGTGGCCAAGACCATACAGCGGTTTAAAAGGACAGGTTCCACTCAGAACAGGCCTGAGCTGAGGGTAAAGGTGATGGACTGGCCAAGCATGTCTCCAGACCTAAACCCTATTGAGCATCTGTGAGGCATCCTCAAATGGGAGGTGGAGGAGCACAAGGTCTCTAACATCCACCAGCTCTGTGATGTCATCATGGAGGAGTGGAAGAGGACTTCAGTGGTAACCTGTGGAGCTCTGGTGACCTCCATGCCCAAGAGGGTTAAGACAGTGCTGGAAAATAATGGTGGCCACACAAAATATTGACACTTTGAGCCCAATTTGGACATTTTCACTTAGGGGTGTACTCAGTTTTGTTGCCAGCGGTTTAGACATTAATGGCTGTGTGTTGAGTTATTTTGAGGGGACAGCAAATTTACAGTTATACAAGCTGTACACCCACTACTTTACATTGTAGCAAAGTGTCATTTCTTCAATGTTGTCACGTGAAAAGATAGAATAAAATATTTAGAAAAATGTGAGGGGTGTACTTACTATTGTGAGATACTGTATATTAATGTAAATCTGGAGTGATGACTTCTCCACTGTCCTCATCACCTGTACATTGTCGGTGACTTAGAAGGCAATAAAGCCAGACATAGCTAGTATGTTTCACAATGAAGTCAGCGAGGTGTCCCCTTCATTAGTTCAGTATATTGTAGGTGTGCTTTCTTTCCTTTTCATCCTTTGCCCCGTGCATCAGCAGGCAGGACAGGGGTGGGCAGGAGAGGGGCAACTGCCCTGGGTGCAAAAGTTAATTGCAGGGATGGGGGTGCCCTGACCCTAACCCTAAGTGGGGGGGTGTAGTTTGGTATCTTTGCCCTGGGCGCTGGATGACCTTGTTCGGACACTATCAGCAGGTACAAGTCCTGTGGCATTCCTAAAGAGGCTTTTTACTACACCCAGTGATATGTACCCAATATGTGCACCCCCTTACACCACTACAGCCTCTTGTCTCATATAGCAGCCCAGTATGGCATTTTCATTGCGGTGGACCTGGTGTACCAGCACGTGGTAATTACCGTGGTTTCTATTACAATGGCAATCGTAGATGAGTTTCTTTTCCAATTCGTGACTCTTGGAAGACCATTGACCGTCTATACAGCTGCGCGTCTTCCAACCATATGCTGGAGCTGCAGTCCTGCATGGCCAACCGTTTCTTACAGTTCTCCTCATATACCATTCTTATGCTTTAATGCTACGTCTTTCACTTGCTGCAGACCGGTGTGATCGGGGCCAGATCTCAGCATCGCCAACATAGGTTATGGCCTAGGAGAGCAGGGGTGCCACGTCTGGCACACATTAATGCTTTCCAGAAATACACTTCCTATATAATGGGTCCTCCTTGTTGCTGTCTCTGAACAGTTGGCACATTTTTCTTGGCAGTGTACCACGTGCCGACAGATCACCCGCTCAGGGTTCAAACTGGTAACAGAATTGGGCCACCATTTTCCAGCTGTTATAGTAGCTGGTTCTGGGTGCCAATGTAGAGAAACCAAACCATCTCTTATGCCCCTTACATATGAGAGGAATTTCCGACGGAAAAATCTTGGATGGTTTTTCCAACGGAATTCCGCTCAAGCTTGGCTTGCATTCACACAGTCACACAAAAGTTCTCTGAACTTTTGACCGCCAAGAACGCGGTGACGTACAACACTACAACAAGCTGAGAAAATGAAGTTCAATGCTTCAGAGCGTGCCTCTAATTGTTTCCAAGCATGCTTTGGAATTTTGGGTGTCGAAATTGGTACAGACGATCAGAATTTCCGATCGGAACTTTTTTCCGACCGAAAAATTGAGAACCTGCTCTCAATCTTTTGCTGGCGGGAATTCCGCCAGCAAAAGTCAGATGGAGCATACACACGGTCGCAATTTCCAACCAAATGCTCACATCCGACTTTTTCTGGCGGAATTTCTGATCGCGTTTACGGGGCATAAGTTTGCAGCCTTAACCACTTTCTGCCCACCCACAGTACATTTACTGCGGGCGAGTGGTAGCTGCAGGGTAGGCAACGTACCTGTACCTCACTACTTGGTTCAGGGGTTTCAGGCCCGCAAGCCCCTTGCTGACCTGTGCTGTGATTGGACATAGCACGAGATAGTCAGCAGGTTACAGCCAATGATTATGGTTGTATACCTGCTGATCAGCTGTGGCAAATCACAGCACAGACCTGTGTGTATTTAAACAGAATGCACAGGATCTTTTCTCTCAGGGAGAGAACCCAGCCAGATTCAGTGTCAGTACAAGTAGCTCATATACACTTGTTAGGCACGTTTAACCCCTTGATTTCCCTCCATAGTTAACCGTTTGATTGCCTTGCTACCCAGTCAGTGTCATTAGTACAGTATTAACGCTGATCACTGTATTATGCCCCATACACACTATCAGATTTTCTGCTGATTTTTTTCCTTCAGATTTACCAAAACCATGTAGTGCAAGGGCCTGCCTGATTGCATACACATTGAAACTCCTAAGGTCTGACCTCATATTATATGGTTTTGGTAAATCTGAAGGAAAAACTCAGCAGAAAAACTGATAGTGTGTATGGGGCTTTAGTGTCACTAGTGATGATAGTGTCAGTTAGTGTCTCTCCAGCCAAGGGGCAGTTAGTGCCAGATTGACCGCCACACTATCACAGTCACACTATAAGTCACTGTTCGCTTTAGTGTGAATGGGCCCTAAAAACAAGAAGGCCGACTGGAGGAACCATTTGGTTTTATACAGATTGCATTGTTCGGTGTGTGGGAAACAGTCCTGATTCTGTAGGGATCTCAGCTATCGGGGACTTGGTTATCACAGCTTCCTGGTGTTGCTATTGGCCCCTTTCCTTAGAGCAGGTTTTCTAGTATTTTTAGTAGCCTCGCCATGGTGTGGTGGGTGCCCCCTTGTCACAGAAGGGTGTCCATGGCTGGACGCTGCAGGGGGTGGAAGGAAGACGCGTACCAGCTCAAGCTACGCACCAAGCCCGAGGCGGGCGAGCCATCAGAGCGGCTAGCGCTGATCGCTCCCTTCCCGGATGAATGCTCTTCACTGGGAGTTACTGCAGCCTGACTGGGCTCAGCAAATAGAGCAATTAAAAGAGTCTGTGATAATGACCAGCAGCCCCATCATGAGCAAACGATCCAGGCAGAGGCCTCCTCCTGGGGGGGTCATTAGATGATCGGTGCTTAGGAGCTGGGCGACATGAATGGAGGCGATTGGACAGTGCGATCGTAAAGCACCTGAGCAAGGCTCTGTGTCTGTATCCACTATAAACCTGTACAGAGAGAAGTCGGCCGAATAGTGGTGGTCACCGACAAGAATGTCACATCTGTCCTCTGTATAAATCAATAGCTGGAACGCCATCTAAGCCTTACATGTGTTTAGAGCCTCCGATCGACCCTGAGCCTAGATCGTGTGCAGCCAAGGTCGCCATTTTTGTGGAGTAACTATAGCACAGAGTGTTGCTGCGTCTAGAGGCTCCGTTATGAAAACCATCCACAGATACTGTATGTGCCTGTGTGAATGTGGCCTTTGAAGGCTGCTATAGCATTCTTCCTCCAGAAAATGCAAGTTTTCTGGCTGCCTCTGCCTTTAGTACTTTCAGAGTCACTCACTGAGAATAAGGATGCTGATCATGAGGAGTGCCGACTGATTTCACTTCTTCCAGATTAGTGACTCAACATAGAGCAGCAAGCCAAAGCCATATCTCTCTCTCTGGTTCACACTTCTGCGTTTTTCAGGACACTTTTAGTTTTGCAGAAACGCACTACATGGTTCCCTGAGGGTCGCATTCTCATCTGTGCGTTTTCCTCTGGTGCGTTTTTTTTGGAAAGGTTCAGATATTTTTTTTTTTTCTGCAGCAGGTTGCATTTTTTGTTTCATAGACTTCAATGAAAAAGCATCGAAAATGCATCAACAACGCAGTGCTTATGTTTCCGATGCATTCCTGCTGCGTTTTTGCTGTTTTCTACTCCAAGACAACAGACCCCTCCCAAAAATGCATCAAAAAAACAATATGGGAAGACTCCCCCAATGGGGGTTTGAAGGTAGCAAGGCAAGTAATTCAAGTAGGTAATGTATGTAGGAAAATATTTTTAATAACACAATTAAAAATATTTTTCTATATATATTACCTACTTGAATTACTTGCCTTGCTACCTTCAAACCCCCATTGGGGGAGTCTTCCCCTATTGTACTATTCGGGGGGTGCAGCACTATTACCTCTCTTTATATGTGTCTTTCCCATGCTATGCATCCAAAACACATGTGAAGAAAGCACAAAACGCACCCAGAAAACTCATCAACCGCAACCTGCATAGGTGTAAATAGGTGCGGATTTAATGTTAGTTGAAATTCTTGAGGGCCCATTCACAAAGCAAAGTCCATAAAGACCTGGATGAGCGAGTTTGGGGTGGGGGAACTTGACTGGCCTGCACAGAGTCCTGATCTCAACCCAAATAGAACACCTTTGGGATAAATGAAAGCAGAAACAGAGCTCTAATGATGAAAGTGGTAGTGTCTGCATCCTCCTCATAGGTGTGAACGCAGCCTAAAGGATCGTTTTTTGTTTTCTTTAAATAACAATGTCATTCTTACCTCCACTATGCAGCTCGTTTTGCACAGAGTGGCCCGGAACCTCCTCTTCTGGCTCCTCCCCATATCAGATAACCCCCTAGGAGAAGCGCTCTCCTAGGGGGTTACCTTGTGGGTGCTCTCCCGAGTCCAACATTTGCATCCACAGACACGAATGCTGGACTCGCCCCCCCCCCCCCCGGCTCCCACGTGATTGGATTTGATTGACAGCAGTGCGCTGCTATAAATCTATCCAATCAAGAGCCGGGACCCTGTTGAGAGAGGGACAGCGCTTCCCCACCGAACAGATGAAGGGGCTCAGGTAAGTAAAATGGGGGGGGGGGGGGGCGGTGACTGCCAGGTGTTTTTCACCTTAATGCATAGGATGTATTAAGGTGAATATACACGAGGGTTTACAGCCCCTTTAAGCTAATATGTTTAACTGGTTCCCGACCGGCGCGCGCCGATGTACGTCGGCAGAATGGCACGGGCAGGCATATTGGCGTACAGGTATGTCCAATCTTTGATGCCGCCCTGCCATCGCGAGCGCGCCGGCGGCAGCACACTCGCGTGCCGGTCGGGACCCCCGTGAGTCTGGTTGCAGGTCCTGCGGACTCGATCGCCGCGGGCATACCCGCGATCGTCTCACAGGGGGCGGCTGAACGGAGAAATTCCGTTGTAAACAGCATTTTCCTGTTCTGCCTAGCAACTAGTGATGCTGATCTCTGCTCCATGTGATTGGAGCAGAGATCAGTGTTCACTAAATGAAAGCGCAGTCCCCCACAGTTAGTAACACACCCCTAGGAACACTTAACCCCTACACTGCCACCCACTGGTTAACCCCTTCACTGCCAGTGTCATTTACACAGGAATCACTGCATTTATATAGCAGTGATTGCTGTATAAATGACAATGGTCCCAAAAATGTCCGATGTGTCCCCCATAATGTCGCAGTCACAATAAAAATCGCTGATCGCCGCCATAACTAGTAAAAAAAAAATGTATTAATAAAAATGCCATAAAACTATCCCCTATTTTGTAAACGCTATAACTTTTGTGCAAACAAATCAATAATCGCTTATTGCGATTTTTTTTTTTACCAAAAATATGTAGAAGAATACGTATCGGCCTAAACTGAGGGAAAACTTTTTTTATATATATTTTTGGGGGATATTTATTATAACAAAAAGTAAAAAATAATGTGTTTTTTTTCAAAATTGGCGCTCTATTTTTGTTTATAGCGCAAAAAATAAAAACCGCAGGGGTGATCAAATACCACCAAAAGAAAGCTCTATTTGTGGGAAAAAAAAGACGCCAATTTTGTTTGGGAGCCACGTCGCACGACCGCGCAATTGTAAGTTAAAGCGACGCAGTGCTGAATCGCAAAAAGTGGTCTGGTCTTTGACCAGCAAAATGGTCCGGGGCTGAAGTGGTTAAAGGATCTGCATGACAGCCAGGCAACTTGCATTTTCAGATGGAAACATTGGCAATGGCAGCTTTAGTATATTTGTGATGAAAGGTTTCCTTTGAATAGATTCCACAGGAACGGTGAATCATCTTTCACAGGACGTGTATTTCCTGATATCCCCAAAGTGTCATCCATTTCCAGAAGATAAAAGGATAAACATCGTAATACATTCCACACAGGCTTTTATTTACAGCAAATGTACATTTCTTGTCAATGACTTAGAATATTGCAGGTTAAAGCAAAGAAAGATCAAGTATTTTAAAACTTGGAACTTGGTAAAAATTAAATAGTGTCAGCTCCCTTACACAGCCCTCCTTCCTTGCATGTCATGGCCCTCTCCTCTTCTGGTCATTACTGTCTGTGCTGGCCCAGCTCCTCTGCCCCTCCCCTCACCTCCCTACAGAAACCTTTATATAGCTGCTGCTTGTGCCAGCCCTCGGACCCATTGCTGGCACAAGGATTTTTGACACCTTTGGTTAAACCTAATTTTGGCTCCACCCCTGACTCAACCCCCTTTGCTATGCCCATGTATACCCCTCCTTTTTAATGAAGCTCCCATCAAATGCAGCCTACCAGCGCCCATCAATGCAGCCTACCAGCGCCCATCAATGCAGCCTACCAGGGCCCATCAATTCAGCCTCACCAGCACCCATCAATGCAGCCCAACCAATGCAGCCTCACACAGCGCCCATCAATGCAGCCTCACCAGCGCCCATCAATGCAGCCTCACCAGCGCCCATCAATGTAGCCTCACCAGCGCCTGTGAAATGCAGCCTCACCAGCGCCAGTCAATGCAGCCTACCAGCACCCATCAATGCAGCCTCACCAGTGCCCAACCAATGCAGCCTCACACAGCGCCCATCAATGCAGCCTCACACAGCGCCCATCAATGCAGCCTCACCAGCGCCTGTGAAATGCAGCTTCACCAGCGCCCGTGAAATGCAGCCTCATCAGTGCCCATCAAATGCAGCCTACCAGTGCCCATCAAATGCAGCCTACCAGTGCCCATCAATGCAGCCTACCAGGGCCCATCAATGCAGCCTCACCAGCGCCCATCAATGCAGCCTCACCAGCGCCCATCAATGCAGCCTCACCAGCGCCTGTGAAATGCAGCCTCACTAGCGCCCATCAATGCAGCCTTACCAGCCCCCATCAATGCAGCCCATCAATGCAGCCTCACCAGCACCCGTGAAATGCAGCCTCACCAGCACCCGTGAAATGCAGCCTCACCAGTGCCCATCAAATGCAGCCTACCAGTGCCCATCAATGCAGCCTACCAGGGCCCATCAATGCAGCCTCACCAGCGCCCATCAATGCAGCCTCACCAGCGCCCATCAATGCAGCCTCACCAGCGCCTGTGAAATGCAGCCTCACTAGCGCCCATCAATGCAGCCTTACCAGCCCCCACCAATGCAGCCCATCAATGCAGCCTCACCAGTGCCCGTAAAATGGAGCCTCACCAGCGCCCATCAAATGCAGCCTACCAGTGTCCATCAATGAATGTTTGCTTGCTTCCATTCATTCAGGAGTCGGGACACAGACACAGTCCCCCACCGCTACTGTGCCTCTGACACTATGTGCGAATGGAGCGGAGGCTGCCTGCTGCTGCTGAGACTTAATTGCTTGCTGCAGAGAGAAGAGAGTAAGAACACCTGTGGCCGGGCACCCTAGGCAGCAGTGCGCCCTAGGCGGCTGCCTAGTTTGCCTAGTCATAGCACCGGTCCTGCTCGGAACTCAGCAGTCTGCAGTGGAAACATTAAAGGAGAAGTACAGCCAAAACTTGTTTGGCTATACTTCACCAACTCTCTGCTCAAGGAGCACTGAGAACTGAGTGATTGGCAGTGTTTGATCGCTCGGGTCTCAATGTTAGGGCCGGCGGGGGATTCCTGCAGCATCCACCTGGGTAAGTATGTTTCTGAAAAACAAAAAACTTCTCTTTTAAATAGGATAATAACTTTAATCTCTATTAGCCCCATGTAACATGTTCCTGGCTTCATATTGTCTTCTGCAGCATGTCTACAGAAACAAATGTAGCAAATCCACACTCCCGGCTCTCATTTCCTCACACAGTCTTCACAAGCATGACATATATTGAACATTATGTGCGGCTCTTTGGTGGCCACATTTGAGGCCCCCTTTAGCTCATAAATTGACAACCACTGTTATAGAGTATCACTCGAATGACAGCTCTGAGTCAACTGGGGCTACTACTGGCTGGGGGAGGGGAGACTGAGGAAATGCTTCCTCTTATCTGCAGCAAACCGGTGACATCGTCACAACCTTGGCAAAACCACCTTGTTGGAGCTCCATGATAACAACAAACGTTTTTGAATACGGATACTGCTTCTCCACATTGGGTCATGCAGACATGTACAGGTCCACTTTAAGCTATGTGTTTCGTCTTTTAACAGACTGACCTTCACTGCTAATTCTTCGGATCTTCTGGCAGCAAATTTGCCTTATGATACTTGCCTAGCACTTGGTTGATTTGGGATTAGATAGAGATGTCTGCCTAATCCCGCGATTAGCCCAATTAAGCGGGGATTATCCATTTCATATTGAGGGGTGTACCAAATAAGGCAGCATTCATTTTTTTTCAGCTAAGCATAAGGAATAAAAAAAATGGGCCGCTAATTGTTACTGCGGCCATTCTGCACCATTGCTCTGATGTGTCTTATCCACCCTACGAATCTAGCACAGAGAAATCTCATTATCAACCAAATAATGTCCTCTTTATACCTAGGTCCCGACAAATAGGACGTGCAAAAATAAACTGGATAAATTAACTCGTTTTTATTGAGAAGTGTGTATTACTTTTTTGTAAGGCGGCTAAGACAGGACTGGCCATACTGTCTGTGCATGGGCCCCAGAAGACAAGACAGTCCCTACTAGGAAGAGAGGCAATTGGACCAAGCATGGAAGAACACTTGGAGGACATGTGATCCGCCAAGGACATCTACATTATACACACAGTATATCACAAAAGTGAGTACACCCCTCACATTTTTGTAAATATTTTATTATATCTTTTCATGTGACAACACTGAAGAAATGACACTTGTCTACAATGTAAAGTAGTGAGTGTACAGCTTGTATAACAGTGTAAATTTGCTGTCCCCTCAAAATAACTCAACACACAGCCATCAATGACTAAAAAGTAAAAATGTCCAAATTGGATCCGAAGTGTCAATATTTTGTGTGGCCACCATTATTTTCCAGCACTTTCTCTGGCATGGAGTTCACCAGAGCTTCACAGGTTGCCACTGGAGTCCTCTTCCACTCCTCCATGATGACATCACGGAGCTGGTGGATGTTGGAGACCTTGTGCTCTTCCATCTTCCATTTGAGGACACCCCACAGATGCTCAATAAGGTTTAGGTCTGGAGACATGCATGGCCGGTCCATCACCTTTTCCCCTTAGCTTCTTTAGCAAGGCAGTGGTCGTCTTGGAGGCTATGTTGGAATACTGCCCTGTGGCCCAGTCTCCGAAGGGAGGGGATGATGCTCCGCTTCAGTATGTCACAGTACATGTTGGCATTCATGGTTCCCTCGGTTCACACTTGTGTGATGCCAGACATTGCATGTAATTCGCAGCGCACTGCTGTTCACATTACATGTGATGTCTGTGCGGGTGCGGTGTCAGCCATACAGATAGTATGGCTGATATCGCACCGCATTCAGTCCAAACACGCACAGGACCCTTTTTTCTGTTTAGACCAGAATCGGATCGCATGTGTGTTCACACATATGCGATCCGATTCATGTCTGAAATGTCAGTTCGCAGTGCGATATGCGAGCTGAAATGGGGGTGTCGTTAACATATAATGACACTCCCCTGCAGTTTGCATATGGCAGTATGAACTGCCGTGCATGTCGAGTGCGATGCGGGAACCCGCAGTTGATTCGCAGGGTTCTCGCATCGCACTAGTGTGAACCGGCACTCAATGCACTGTAGCTCCTCAGTGCCGGTGTTCTGCCATATAGTGTCCGGCCATCATATAGTGTCTGCCCCGTACTGCACATGCGCAATATGGAGCAGACGAAGCTTCGGAAAAGCTGAACGGCGCCTGCGCCGTGAGTGGAGGTGGTAGCCTTACCATCCAAGCGGACATAGGGTTGTGAATATTAGAGGGCCCCTCGCGGGCGAGCTTCGCTCGCCACGCTTCGGGCTCGGCCTCTCTGCGCTCGGCTCTTCTATATTCCTACTCTATGTCCACTTGGATAGTGGGGATAGAACCTGGACTCACGGCGCAGGCGCCGTTCATTCTCGGCAATTTTCGGAATCTGTGTTGCTGTGTACTGCGCATGCGCAGTACACAGCAGACACTATCGGATGGAGGACCTTATATGATAGGACACTGGCAGCACTCCTGCAGTCCCAGACCATGACACTCCCACCACCATGCTTGACTGTAGGCAAGACACACTTGTCTTTGTACTCCTCACCACACACATTTCTTCAGTATTGTTATATAAAAAGATACAATAAAATATTTACAAAATGTGAGGGGTGTGTGTGTGTGTGTGTGTGTGTGTGTGTGTGTGTGTGTGTGTGTGTGTGTATATAAATAAAATGTAGCTGAACAAGCCCATGCAACTGTTTAATATGAGGATTTAGACCAGAGCTTGTAAGAAAAAGGATACTATGAGTATCCACTGACTATGATGAGGCAGGTGTGTGTGCTGGCTTCATCCCACCCACCCGAAGGGGTCAGTGTGTGAGAGGTGCTGGTGTGCTCCCTGGTGTCCAGGTTGGGACTGAACAAGGCCTCAGCCTGAGAGAGAGTTCAACTAGGAAGCTGTAAGGAAAATGCAGAGCTGAAGTGCAGTGTCTGTGCATA
This sequence comes from Lithobates pipiens, assembly GCF_037356315.1. Classification (NCBI taxonomy): domain Eukaryota; kingdom Metazoa; phylum Chordata; class Amphibia; order Anura; family Ranidae; genus Lithobates; species Lithobates pipiens. Next base: position 222,490,210 of record NW_027507686.1, on the reverse strand, counting down.
AACACTGGGATGTGTTTCATGGTCAGGTCGACCTAAAGGCTTCATACACACCTGAGCGTATTGTTTCAGGCAGAAAGTCACACGATTTTACTGTGATTTTGTACTGGTCAAAAGGTCACCTATGTAAAACGCCTGTAATCTGCCTAAAAAGAAGCTCATGTACTTCTTTGAGCTTGAGGCGACAGAACGCTCATATGTGAACAGGGGCCAATTAAATTAATGAGATTTTCCTTGTTGGGCGTTTTGAAATCTTTGAGATGAGCTTTTTCCAGTCTGAACACACATGCGATCCGATTCTGGTCCAAACAGAAAAAAGGGTCCTGTGCATGTTTGGACCGAATGCGGTGCGATATCAGCCATACTATCTGTATGGCTGACATCGCACCGCACAGACATCGCATGTAATGTGAACAGCAGTGCGCTGCAAATTACATGCGATGTCTGACATCGCACAAGTGTGAACCGGCCCTTAATCCATAAGGTTCAATATAGAGTTGGCCCACCCTTTGCACCTACAACAGCTTCAACTCTTCTGGGAAGGTTGCCCACAAGATTTAGGAGTGTGTCTATGGGAATGTTTGACCATTCTTCCAGAAGCGCTATTGTGAGGTCAGGCACTGATGTTGGACGAGAAGGCCTGGATCGCAATTTCCACTCTAATTCATCCCAAAGATGTTCTATTGGGTTGAGGCCAGTCAACTTCCTCCACCCCAAACTCACTCATCCATGTCTTTATGGACCTTGCTTTGTGCACTGGTCCAAATCATTTAGCGGAAGGGGGATTATGGTGTGGGTTTTTTTTTCAGGGGTTGAGCTTGGCCCCTTAGTTCAGTGAAGGGAACTCTTAAGGCGTCAGCATACCAAGACGTTTTAGACAATTTCATGCTCCCAACTTTGTGGGAACAGTTTGGGGATGGCCCCTTCCTGGTCCAACATGACTGCGCACCAGTGCACAAACAAGGTCCATAGACATGGATGAGCGAGTTAAGGGTGGAGGAACTTGACTGGCCTGCACAGAGTCCTGACCTCAACCCCATAGAACACCTTTGGGAGTAATTAATGAGTGGAGATTACGATCCAAGCCTTCTGGTCCAACATCAGTGCCTGACATCACAAATGTGTTTCTGGAAGAATGCTCAAACATTCCCATAGACACACTCCTAAACCTTGTGGACAACCTTCCCAGAAGAGTTGAAGCTGTTATAGCTGCAAAGGGTGGGCCAACTCAATATTGAACCCTACAGACTAAGACTGGGATGAAATGACAGTTCATGTGCATGTAAAGGTAGGGTCCCAATACTTTTGGTAATATAGTGTATATTTAGATCCATAGACCTCTGCTGGAGCTGTAAAGTGCAATCACTGTATCATACTACTAAACAGGAAGCCAAACCTGCCTATGTACTGACTGAATATTATTGCAAATCTTAATAAGTCTTCATAAGTCTCTCTGCTTTGTCTTGTTTTTCTGTCTCCAGCCTGGTTTTCTTGCTCTGAATAGTATGCACAGAGAGCCAAAATACAAAAATAGCAGTTGCAGCCTCCAGACTGTAAAGCTGGCCATAAACGTGGCAATTTAGCAAAATTACAAAGCAATCAATGAGGTTAAATGGTGGTTTCAATTGACCGCAAGGAGATGGAATTAAAAAAATTACTCTAATCTAATGTGGCAGAAAATCCAACCAATTTTAAAAAGACCGCCAGAGTTTTTTTTCTCATTTCAATTTGAGTTTGATACAAAAATGTTTTTTTGTAAAAATACGTCAGAAAATACGACGGAAAAAGTCCAATGGAGCCCACACATGGTCGGATTTTCCAACAACATGATCCCATCGCACATTTTCCGTCGGAAAATCCGACCGTGTGTATGGGGCATGACTGCTGTTCCTGCAGTGTGCTGCTCACAGCAACCCCAGAAGGGAAGTATTGCAAGCAGGGAAGCAAAAAGATTGCATTTTGTTGTTGGAAAATGTAAGATCTTGCTCTGAAACTTTGTGCGTTGGAAAATACGGTGGAAAAAGTTCGATGGAGCCCACACACGATTGGATTTTCTGACAACATGATCCGATCGCACATTTTCCGTCAGAAAATCCGACCATGTGTATGGGGCATGACTGCTGTTCCTGCAGTGTGCTGCTCATAGCAACCCCAGCAGGGAAGTATTGCAAGCAGGGAAGCAAAAAAAATAACTGCAATTCTGTATGCATTCAGGAATAAAAGGCCGGAGTGCAGAATAATCGTGTTCCAGGCATATATCCCTGAACGTATACGGCGCTAAACACGAATACCACTTGGAACAGCATTCAGCCCTGTCCAGCTGCAGCACATTTCAGCCTGCCATAGACTTTGACATGCTGCAAGCAGAAAGGCCTCCTGGGTGCACTAGAACCCAAGGATTTCACGCACAGGAGCTCGTCGCCCCATGTGTAAGGGGCCTTCAAATTTAGTTTGTTCTCCTTCAATTTATCTTGTCGCTGCAGTCCAAAAAAAACGATCATTGGTTTGACCCCATTACCTATTCCAAAATTCAACAAATGGTCCAAAAAATTATTTTTTTCTAACAAAATTCTCCTGGTGCGTGACTAGCTTTAGAAGTAGACACCTGAAAGTGGAATCCTAATTACATCCACCCCGTCCCCTGATAAGATTCATTGCTTTCTTATATCTTGGCTGCCATTTATCGGATTTTTCTCCGGTTATCTTGCGCTTGCACTGCACTCCAGGGATTGCTATAATGGATGTGATCTGCTTCCAGCTGCTTGAACAGAATCTGAAACACTGACAGTGTCCCCGGTGTATAGTGTATCTGCTGTCCTTTTCTGAACCATCTCGCCCCCTTCCCAGCATGCATCCCGTCTTGTCGACGTCTGCTGGTTCTTATTTTGCTGGTTGTTCATAGTTCACCAGTATGACCATGGCTCTGATTCATCCAGCTGCAGTGACACTTAAAGGCAGTGGTGGCTGGTGCTCTAAATTTTTGTGGGGCGCAAAAAAATAATGAAAAAAAAAAAATTAATTGCAGCCACTGCGCCCATCAAACACTGCCACTGTGCCCTCAAACGCTGCCACTGTGCAATTGATGGCACAGTGGCTGCAATTGATGGGCACAGTGGCAGAATTTGATGGGCACAGTGTTAGCATTTGATGGCACAGTGGCTGCAATTAATGGCAGCCACTGTGCCATCAAATGCTGCCACTGTGCCCATCAAATTCTGCCACTGTGCCCATCAATTGCAGCCACTGTGCCCAAACGTTGCCACTGTGCAATCAAATGCTGCCACTGTGCCCTCAAATGCTGCCACTGTGTCATCAATTGCACCCACTGTGCCAAATGCTGCCACTGTGCCCATTAAACGCTGCCACTGTGCCCATTAAATGCTGCCACTATACCATCAAATGCTGCCAGTGTGCCCATCAAACGCTGTCAGTGTGCCCATCAAATACTGCGGTTGGTTGGATAGATTGATAGCAGCGCAGCCATTGGCTCCCTCTGCTGTCAATCAAATCCAATGACGCGGCCTCCAGGGGGTGGGGCCGAGTCCTGCATTCGGCATCTATGGACGCCAAATGCTGGACTCGGGAGCACGCCCGCAAGGTAACCCCCTGGGAGATCGCTTCTCCCAGGAAGTTATCGAGGGACCTCAGAAAACCAGGTTCGGGGCCACTCTGTGCAAAACGATCTGCACAGTGGAAGTATAATATGTTTGTTATTTTTTTTATAAAAATAATGAACCTTTAGTGTCACTTTAATCCTATAGAGGTTTATGGAAGGAGCTGAAACTTACCTCCACTGTACATCTCATTTTGCACAGAGTGGCTTCAAACCTGCTCTTCTGGGCGCGCTCCCGAGTTCAGCATTTGCGTCTATAGACACAGAATGCCAGATTCGGCCCCGGCGCCACATCATTGGATTTGATTGACAGCAGTGGTAGCCAATGGCTGCGCTGCTCTCAATCTATCCAATCAAGAGCAGGGAACCCATGGAGAGAGAGACAGTGCGCCCCCGCTGACTGAATGAAGGGGTTCAGGTAGGTAAAATGGGGGGCTAGGGGGCCGGTGACTGCCAGGTGTTTTTTCACCGTAATGCATCCTAAAAACACGAACCTTTAAGGATTTAGAGATCTGTGAAAAAGAGTGGACCAAAATCCCTCCTGAGATGTGTGCAAACCTGGTCACCAACTACAAGAAACGTCTTACCTCTGTGATCGCCAACAAGGGTTTCTCCACCAACTACTAAGTCATGTTTTGCTTGGGGATTAAATACTTATTTTTCTCACTGAACTGCAACTCAATTTATAACATGTGTATCAAGTGTTATTTTCTGGATTTTTGGTTGATATTCTGTCTCCATCATTTAAAATACACCTATGGTAAAAATTATAGACCCTTCATTTCTTTGTAAGTGGACAAAATCTGCAGGGGATCAAATTATTTCCCCACTGTATGTCTGTAAGCACATATGAAAGATACTTTCAGTCAGGGACATACACCTTGAATTTTTACCTTCCGCGATCAGGACATACACCACTGTACATGTATGGTCCTGACTGCGAGTAACACTGCGCCTGATTTTTTTATGCTTTGTACCCAAATGCACCTGAATGCACGTGGCCTAAATGTTTCCTCCACCCCCCCATGAGATGCAGCCACCAACCTTAATACTTATCTTCAGCCCTCCTCCTAAGTTCTTTACTGTCCCAGCAGCATCCAGAGTCTACTGCACCTGCCCCCCACTTGGCCCATCCTATGGCTTATCCATAATTATGCCAACTACAAGAATATGGCTCCAGCCATAGGAATTAATTGGCCAAAAGTTATGCATGTACAGGATAGATAGACCAAGCAGGGACTCTTTTCTGCAAAGGTTGTGCAATGTCAGGCAGTGAGGCACAGTTAACTAAGGAGCAGGGGCAAAGGTAAGTATTTAGGTAGGCTGATATTTAGAGAGGTGGGGGACACATTAAAAGCATAACTTTGTCCTTTAAGGCATGTTTAACCGCATTTATGGCATGCTACACTGACAAACAATACTACTGACAGAGAGCAGACTTTAGCATGCCTTAAGTGCTCTGTACTGCTATGACTGCCCATGTGACTGCAGGAAGACCCCCTGGAATTTTGGGGTGAACCTTTGCAGATGGGTCTCCCAATGAAATTAATGGATATTGTGCAATGTATGCATGGCAGGCACACGGTCTGGCTGGGTGGGTGTGGAAGACAAGGCCTTGTGGCACCAGGAGCCTCATAGTACAGATCACAGGAGCCTTGTGGTTTACTTAAGTATATCCTATTTGTGAAAATGGTCACCACAAGGAATGGTTGAGAAGGATAAATGCAGTAAAAGCACACTCATTCTTTAAAATACATATAAACACAATCACTAAAATCTCAAATAATGAGATTATACCTTGCCCTACGCAATTCCATCACAAAAGAAGGCAAAAAGTCTTGATCCCTATGTAGCACCCTCTAGGTAGGTTGGTGCTAAAGAGGTTAATAGAGTAGGACAATTTAGGCAGGCCTAGCTGGTTGCTATGCCTATTTGTTTTGATTCTGGGCTGGGAGTGACTAAGGAGACCAACTGGTGACTCACAGGCAGCATTATTAAGACCCCCCCCCCCTCTTCTTTCTAAAGCCTTCCGGAAGGTACTAGAAAGAGAGGAGAGGAGAAGTAGAGCTGCCTGGAGTATTCTAAGGAGCCCTGACCAATCCCCAACTTGGATTGTCAGGGGGCCGGCTTCCTTAAGTACCCAGGGTCAGCCCAGCTGGGGAGGAGTTGAAGTTGTTCAGAGCTTGAAGATGGAGTGCTAGGCTGTTGGGGCCTTGGAGGGAGCTCCCCAGTCTGGGGGGGAGTGACCTTGGGCCTGGGGCTCGAATGCGAACAGATCTCTTCAAGAAAGCATGAAGGTTCTCGACAGGAAGCACAGGAGGAGCAAGGGAGGACAGCAGGAGCTAGCAGTGTTGGGCAAGTCTTCAAGGAGAGAAACAATAGGTCACAACCAAGACAGGGCTGGTGAGGGATATGCACAGTCGGGAGTACTGGGGAAGCATGCCTGAGAGGACTGGGGGCATGCAGTCTGGGATGGGTGCAGAGGTAGTAGTGTGAACTGTGATGCCATGGGCAGTGGACAAGGGCAGCTGCAGTCAGGAGGGCTGGCAGGACCTGAAGATGGTTTACTGGGCTTAGTAACCAAAGTTAGGGCAACTAGCACCAAGAACGTTTCATTGCTACACTAAAGGGGCTCGCAAAAAGCAGTTGCTAAGGCCTGGCTGAGCCAGTGTCAGGCCTAACCATGTGGTGCTAGCTGTGCCTGGAAGCTCAAGCAAGTAGAGTAGTGGGAGATGAGGATTAATAGTCTGCAGAAAAGTTGTCCTGGAGGAAGATAGGCCTGTATATACCTATATAAGTTGTCCCAATTGATTGTTCTAAAATTCACTGGGCATCCCATACTTCCTATATCCTATCCAAGCCCAACAGTAAAACAAAATAAACAAAGATATTGGACCGTTCATTGCCTTGGAGTGTCTGAGGATTGAATGCCAGGCTGGGCAGGATAACAGGTAGGTCACAACACTTATGCCAGTTCACAGAACTGAGTGTTGCAAAAAGTACAGCATGCAGTATAAAGCAAAACAATCCATCACATTGCACTGTAGCCAACAGAATTTAATAAATGGCCACTTTTAGAGAAATTTTGGGAGAAATTTGGGAGAAATTTACTAAAACTGGTGCACACAGAATCTGGTGCAGCTGTGCATACTGACCAATCAGCTTCGAACTTTGCTTGTTCAATTAAGCTTTGACAATAAAACCTGGAGGCCGATTGTGACATTTCAATTAAATTTACCACAATAAAAAAGGAAAAAGTAAGCTGTTGCCCTTTCCTCCAATCGCTGCATTGGCACTGTTCCTCCCAGCGCAATCCAACCCCCAATACTCACCCACAGTTCATTTGTACCTAGTAAGCTAAACAGTTATTGAGTTGTCCAAGAAATGCAGATATCTCTGGATGAAGGGTAATTAAATGTGAAAAAATACAGCATTGATCCATAGCATGACTGGCTATGGGCCAGCAAAAATGTATTGAACACTCAAATACCTTTCACCCATTTCTGGGGCCGAGCTAGGGGGTAGGCAGAAGAGGCAACTGCCTTGGGCGCTTCAGTAGGAGAGGGAAAAAGAGCAGAACCTACAACCTATGCTGCTGAAGTACTTCAGAGCTCATGGGGAAGGGAAAGGGACACTTTGACCTTTTCTTTTTGGGTGCTAAAGGACCTTGTTCCACCACTGCCCATAGCCACTGACTCGCCTATCTCCACGTAAGCTTGGTGATAACATTAAACAATGCCACTAAACACATTTAGTGCAACTTATGGTGCTGAAGTAGTTCAGAGCTCATGGGAAGGGAGGGGTCACTTTGGCCTTTTCTTCTTGGGTGGTAAAAGACCTTGTTCCACTATTGCCCATAGGCACTGATCTGCCTTTGTCCACATAGTCTTGATAATAACATTGATTTCATTGGACACGCCCAGTGTAAACAATGTTGAAGTAGTTCAGAGCTCATGCGAAGGGAGGGGGCACTTTGGCCTTTTCACCTTGGGTGCTAAAGGCCCTTGTTCCACTGCAGCCCATGTCCACATAAGCTTGATGATGACGACATTGAACAGAGCCACTTGGCACAGTGTTGTCCCACCTAAACCCTCCAGCTGTATCATTTTGCTTTTGCGATAATGGCGTTACACGATCACCATGAAACGGATCCATTATCTTCCGTTATCCAGTCTCCTCTATTGTGGTTCACAGGAAAAGTAAATTGCTTGTACAGAAGAAGCCAGTTCCAGAGGCAGACCTTCTCCCCTCCGGAGGGACTGCAAATTTGTGTTACTCGTCTTCAAAAGCTTTCTGTTTAACACTGCGGCTTTCAGGAAAGCTGTTAACACAGAAGGAGAGACATTGTCTTCTCCACCTATTCAGAATCTACTAGAGAGAGAGAGAGAGAGAGAGAGGATGAGGTAGAAGAGAAGAGATCCGAGAAGCAAAATAGGTTTTACAAATCCTTCATCATACAAATCCCAGGAGTTCGGTGGCCGGTGTGCCTTAAAATTGCATATAGTGTCTCTTTTTTTTGTGTGCTTTTGAAGTGAAGAGAAGCATGGGTCCCCTGGCTCCTTACAAATGGCTGCTCACTCCTAGATTAGATTGAGCTCCTCCTAAACTCAACATTATTTTGTCCTTTTCTGTCTATGATGATCGAGGTTGTCTTCAGACTTAGTGTTCCCCTAGGCCAGCTGTCGTATGTCGTCCCAGATTTTAAATGATGTGAACTGCATTACTTCATTACATTACCCTGGTACACTGCACAGTAGTGGGTACAGCGGGTTCTGCAAAATGTAATATTCACCTAAACAAGCCCTGATATATGCTCCAAAAAGCTTTATAGACTAGAGCCGTAAAATATCATCTCCTTGTAGAATCTATATTTATATTCTCCCCCTTCCATCACTAGGCAAAGCATATATATCACCTCCTTCTCCTCCAGCATCCACGTATACCTATTCTCCAAGCAGCCCAATACTGTATATCACCTCCTTCCAGCAGCCATATATAATATTTTTATATTTTCCCCCAGCATCTATATATATATATCTATATATATATATATATATATATATATAAAATATCTATCTATCTATATATATATATATATATATATATATATATATATATATATATATATATATATATATAGATATATATATATAGATATATATATATATATATAGATATATATATAGATCGATATATACAGGGCAGGACTTAGGGTGGTGGGGGCCCCTGGGCTTGAGTCACTTTCGGGCCTTACGTCTATACATTACCGTATTTATCGGCGTATAACACGCGCCCCAAGTGATCAGATGGAGTTGCAAGTACTGTATTTCACTATATACTAACTTTAATGTTATAAATATGTCTAAAATGCAAAACTCCAGTGGGTGTAACAACATGTCTGCTTTACCCCTTCTTAGTGTATCCTTACTGTGGACGAGTATGGGGTGTAGCAAGATGGCGGCGACGGAACGTCACTTCCATAGCAAACTGCGATGGGTCACTGAATATGTCGTTACAGCGGCTCTTGGGTCCTCTCGCAGTCCCGAGTGGAGCCGAGAGTAGCCGAGTGTACTATGGACATGACTGTGAGCGGACCCGAGCCAAGTGCACTCGGCTACGTATCTCGGCGGGGCCCATGGGCTTGAGCCCAGTCAAGCCCAATTGTAAGTCCGGCCCTGGATATATATATATAAATATATATATATATAGATATATATATATATATATATATATATATATAGATAGATAGATAGATCTTATTTGCTTATTTGCTTATTTGCTAAAAAAGTTTAAATTATCCAATAGATTTCGTTCCACTTCACAATTGTGTCCCACTTGTTGATGATTCTTCACAAAAAATTAAAATTTTATATCTGTATGTTTGAAGCCTGAAATGTGGCAAAAGGTTGAAAAGTTCAAGGGGGCCGAATACTTTCGCAAGGCACTGTAAGTAGGAACAGCAATATGTCTTCTCCCCCAATGAGTCCTTTCCCCATACAGTTAGAAACACTAACTAGGGAACACAGTTATCCCCTTGATCATCCCCAAGTGTTAACCCCTTCCCTGCCAGTGACATTTTTCACAGTAATCAGTGCATTTTTATAAAACTGATTGATGTATAAATTTCAGTGGTCCCAAAAATATGTCAAAAGTGTCTGATCTGTCCGCCGCAATATCGCAGATCATCGCCATTACTAGTAAAAAAAAAAAAATGCCATAAATCTTTCCTATAGTTTGCAGGCGCTATAACTTTTGCGCAAACCAATCAATATACGCTTATTGCGTTTTTTTTTAACCAAAAATATGTAGAAAAATATATATTGGCGTAAACTGATGAAGAAAGTTGTTTTCTAAAAACATTTTTGAGGATATTTATTATAGCAAAAAGTAGAAAAATATCGTTTTTTTCAAAATGAACGCTCTTTTTTTGTTTATAGCGCAAAAAATAAAATCAAATAAAAAAAAAAATATATGATCAAATACCACCAAAAGAAAGCTCTATTTGTGGGGCAAAAAAGGGACACATTTGGGTACAGCATTGCATGACCGCGCAGTTGTCAGTTAAAGCGATGTAGTGTCAAATTGTAAACAGTGCTCTGGTCAGGAAGGGGGTAGAATCTTCTGGGGCTGAAGCGGTTAATACCCATTTTAATCTGTGTGTGCCACCCTCTGTGTCTGTACCAAGGCCAAACATTCCAGGGTATGTAAACTTTTCATCAGGGCCATTTGGGTGATTTCTATTATCATTATGATTTGAAGAGGATTTTAAAAGGAGCCAAAAAACGATGTGATAATAAATGGCTTCACAAGATCACTATTCTTGAATAAAAGACAGTTTTTTGGCATGATTAGTCATATTTTCAATATAAATGCCAAAATGTCAAAATTTCTGCCAGGGTATGCAAACTCTTGAGCACAACTGTATGTATATCATCTTGCTCCATTAACCATATACAGTATCTCACAAAAGTGAGTACACCCCTCACATTTATGTAAATATTTTATTGTATCTTTTCATGTGACAAAACTGAAGAAATGACACTTTGCTACAAAGTAGTGAGTGTACAGCTTGTATAATAGTCTCAATTTGCTGTCACCTTAATATAACTTAACACACAGCCATTAATGTCTAAACCACTGGCAACAAAAGTGAGTACACTCCTTAATGAAAATGTCCGAATTGGGCCCAAAGTGTCAATATTTTATGTGGCCAACATTATTTCCCAGCACTGCCTTATGGTCATGGAGTTCACCAGAGCTTCACAGGTTGCCACTCGAGTCCTCTTCCACTCCTCCATGATGACATCACAGAGCTGGTGGATGTTGGAGACCTTGCGCTCCTCCACCTTCCATTTGAGGATGCCCCACAGATGCTCAGTTGGGTTTAGGTCTGGAGACATGCTTGGCCAGTCCATCACCTTTACCCTCAGCTTCTTTAGCAAGGCAGTGGTCGTCTTGGAGATGTTATTGAGGTCATTATCATGTTGGAATACTGCCCTGTGGCCCAGTCACTAAAGGGAGGGGATTGTCCTTCAGTATGTCACAGTACATGTTGGCATTCATGGTTCCCTCAATGAACTGTAGCTCCCCAGTGCCGGCAGCACTCATGCAACCCCAGACCATGACACTCCCACCACCATGCTTCCCTGTAGGCAGGACACACCTGTCTTTGTACTCCTCACCTGGTCACTGGCACACACGCTTGACACCACCTGTACCAAATAAGTTTATCATCCTTAGAAGAGATTTCCTTCTGGGATGACAGCCATGTAGACCAATTTGATGCAGTGTGCAGCGTATGGTCTGAGCACCGACAGGCTGACTCCCCACCTCTTCAACCTCTGCAGCAATGCTGACAGCACTCATACATCTATTTCCTGAAGATAACCTCTGGGTATGACGCTGAGCACCTGCACTCAACTTCTCAATAATCAGGCAGCTTGTGCCTGTTGAAGGAGTATGCATGCTCCGAACGTGAGCTCGACCACGCCTCCAGTACTTGTTATGTGACTGTATTCAGTTTCGTAGCCTCGGGAACCACCGGAGCCGCCGGGAACTGCTGACCACCACCACTGCCCAGCTGGACTACAGGAGCCCAAGCTACTTATGCCATGCATATTATATCTCACCAAAATGTGAGTTGATCTTACTTTTATTAAACATTGAATTTTAACTGGCATACTGCACTCAGAGTGGCACTGCTCCTCTCTCTCTCTCACCCATATCCACAGAGTCGCTTCTGCTCTTTACAGCTGGCTGTCCAGACTGATACAGACCAGAACCCCTAAACCCTGGTCTGGTCTCAGCAGTGAATGAACTGGCACACCTGGACCTTGGAACTATTTCCATATCACACTAGCTAAGTTTCTAGCACTCCATTTTTAATTTTAATCTCTACACCAAATTTAACACACCTGCTCCCCATTCACACCTGCGACCTTGTAACACCAACGAGTCACATGACACCAGGGAGGGAAAATGGCTAATTGGCTCCAATTTGGACATTTTCACTTAGGGGTGTACTCACTTTTGTTGCCAGTGGTTTAGACATTAATGGCTGTGTGTTGAGTTATTTTGAGGGGACAGCAAATTTACACTGTTATACAATCTGTACACTCACTACTTTACGTTGGAGCAAAGTGTAATTTCTTCACTGTTGTCACATGAAAAGATAGAATAAAATATTTAGAAAAATGTGAGGGGTGTACTCACTTTTGTGAGATACTGTATCTTTAATGTGCCCTTGCAAGTTCCGAGGCTTAGGCAAACCCAGTGGAAGGGGCAGTAACAATATCCCAAAAGGACCAGTTAGTTGTATATGGCCCCAGCCAGGCCAAAGGTGATCAGTCCCCCCCTGGTCCCAGTAGCATGCATTTCCACCACGGACTGCCCACCCATTTCATCTGAGAGATTGGCCTATGAAGTCTGTAGATGTTGGATTTTTGCTCTTGTGAATCTTTCTATAGCTGGTTCTCTCCTCCGGTAATCATCATGCTTTCTCTTCTCTTCGTACATCTCTTTGGCCTTTCTTCTCATTTATTGTTAAATGTCAGCATAATTGGAATTCATGTCAGACGGTCCAAAGCTGGCCGTGAAGGACTGTCTGATAGGAATACATATCCATAAATTCATTTTAAGTTGGCATTCTGAGATCACCGTTGAAATAGCAGTAATTTGTTTACACGGTGGAAAGTCATGAATGAAAAGTGATGTCATATGATAATAGAGGAAGAGCGCGTAAGTGGATGACTCATTCTCCCCCGCCTACAGAGATCACTGGGGCCGACTCTTTTCTCTTCTCTGTCCTAACCAATGACATCAGCAGCTTCTTCTGTTATATCCAGACATGTCCAAAAGAAGAAAAAATAAAAGATTTCTGTTTAAGCCTACATTTCCCTTTTTATACTGTGTCCCTGTAATGTACTTCCAACACTTGCACCCATGCATTTTTCCAACTCATGCAATAGTGAACACATGCATTGTAGTGTGTATTCACATGCATTTTTGCAACTCATGCAATAGTGAACACATGCATTGCCTTGCGGTGTGCTGAAAAAAAAATTGCAGGTGCATTTTTTTGCCCATAGAAGTGGCAAAAAAATCAGTGCATACTGAAAATCATATGCACAAGCATGGGCGTCTGCAGGTAAGGTCAAGGGGGGTCAAGTGCCCCCCCCCCCCGGAATTAGATCTTAAAGTTGGGTCGCTATCGGGGTGCGGGCGGCCTGCACCCGGGTGCCACCCGCCAGTGGGGTGACACCATTAAGGTGCTGTCAAGCTCCTCCCAGAGGCGCACAGACAACTCGCAGGGCCCCCGGGCAATAGGAGATTATGGGGCCCCCAGGCAATCAGAGATTATGGGGCCACACAGTATACACAGGCATGTTTCTATTGGCTGAGAAGGTACTGGAGAGGTGGGGCAGCTATAATCTCAGGATTTTTAGACCAAAAGGATGTTGGTAAGGGACATTTCAGAGACAGATGTAAAAAAAAACACAGATTTTTACATACTGTCCCTGGTTTTACTGAGGCTGGCAACCCTGATGGGGCCCCCTAATGGTCAGTCCGCCCCTGGCTCCCCCATCAGTGTAGTGTGACTTCGGGTTCTTTTCCCTACTCAGTCCAGCAGAGAACTCGGCGGTGCTATGACAGGAGAAAGGTGAGCTGTGGGCTATCAGAGGTTTCCCCCCGCTCTCCCCTCCTTTCTCCTGTCAGGGAGAAGAGATGGCGGCTCTCAACAAGTTCCCCGCCCAGCTTCCTACCTGCCCCGTTCCTTCTCTAATGGCCATAACTGAGGGCCAATCAAATGAGACGAGAGCACCATGGGACAGGTAGTCCCAAAGATTGCTGGCCCCATTTTCCACAGGGAGGAGGCTACAACTCGATCAAGAGAGGGATTCAGAGACTGCAGCCTGGAAAAAAGCTGAGGAAGAGAGTGCTACAGGAAAAAGAATGAGCGGAAGCCAGAGGGAGAGCCACACTGCCCAGCACCACCAGAGAGCGATAGACTGAGCCTCTACCAGGGTACAGACATGCTGCACTACTGACCAGAGTCGCCCCCGGGGAACCCAGAGTGACCGATCGTCCAGCCAGAGGACTGCTGTAGTTTCGCTTGGTCTGGTAAGAGGGCATGTTGACCATTATCCATTAATTATCCTAGGGACTGTACTGCGGCTGCAGTCTCTGACCATGATAATGTGATAATGACATTGTCGAAAAGGGGAGGTGCATGGATGACCCTAAAATGATGCCCCTCCTGAAAAAAGTGCTGCAGACGCCCATGTGCACAAGTGTGAATAGACTCAATCATACTAAATTACCCTTCTTTCCTTATTTTCATCAAGCTTCACTTTGCTTTGTCCTCGCTCATCTCGCTTTTTTTTTTTTTCCGTTTGTAGCAAGGTCTCGGACCTCCAAAGGCCTAATGGTGACCTCCAGAGTCAGGGCTAGGTGACATCCATCTATGTAGAGTGGGTTACAAGGCATTGTGGGTGTAATGCAAGCTGAAGTGATGGACGCCAGACACTTTTTTGAATGCAAAAGAGATGTATTGTCTCTTAACAGAACTGTGGGAGAGAGGGTTAGGGCCAGGACACCCTTAAGTAGATGCATACCTCCCAACATTTTGAGATGGGAATGAGGGACACCTACTAGCAAAAGTATGTAGGCATAGGACACGCCCCCTGCCACACCCCCTTAAAAGGAGATTTAACCCAAAAAAGATTACTTAAACCCACAAGAGCTTTTTTTTACCACTACTATTGCTTTATATTGGCTTTTAAAATGTACAAATGCAGCAATTTAGAAATTGGATGAAAAGTTTAGCACTGGGAAACATTTTTTGAAAGATAAAAAGTGCATTTTATATACAACTATATAGATCAGACCAAAATAAGGGACAAATGAGGAGGAATGAGGGACAGAGGGACATTGTTCCAAATCAGGGACAGTCCCTCCAAATCAGGGACAGTTGAGAGGTATGTAGATGCAATGATAATTGGCAGACTCCGAGACTTCTATAGGTAGACAGCTATACAGTGGAAGGCCTCCAGCCGGATACCACTTCTGCATCGGTAGGACCGCTGTCTCCTACGGCAGCAAATCTTGTAACAGTCACTAACGGTATTTGTACTTAACTATTGGTAACACAGAATAGTTCTCCTCGCACTCCACAGTCTCTCTCTGTAGGCCTTCACTCACTGAGCTCCTAGTCTCTCACTAGACTCTCAGACCCATTCTCCACTGGATCCCCTGAGCTCTTCCACTTCCATTACTCAATATCTTTTTCAAGGGTCACCCCCGCTTTCCTGCTGGGTCCCTGGCTTGGCACTCACAGATACTCCTCAAACGTCACCCCTGCTGACTCGCTAGGTCCTTGGCTTGGCACTCACTGATGCTCCTCAAGTGTCACCTCTGCTGTCCCGCTGGGTCCCTGGCTTGGCACTTGCTGAAGTTTTTCCACTTCTTTACTGTCCCCGGCTGGTGGGATACCAATCCTGCAATCCCAACCCTGCGCTGCTTCTCTTGCTTCTGGATTGGCCCTCAGACAGCCCAGCAGCCAGATGTCCCTGGCCCAGGGCCAAGATGCCAACTGCCCCCCTTTCCCTTAGGGTTAGGGTCAGGGTGCCCCCTACCCCTGCAATAAACCATTGCGCCAGGGGCAGCCGCCCCTCCTGCCCACCCCTTGTCCCGGCCCTGCACCTAACGACAGAAGAGAGAAGGTGCAGCAAGTCCAGAACTAGAGAGGAACCAGTGGATGTACTAACAATTAACCAGGGCAACTACTGCCTGGCAAACTAAATTTACTAGCAACCCTGCCTAAACACCAGGGTGCTACACGTTGATTTGTCAACCATTACTGCACAGCTCCTATTGGACAGAACAGAAAGCTGAAGAAGAATTGTTCTAATGGACAGCAATGTACAGTGCATCTCACAGCAACCTCACAGGAAAATCATCACATGCTTGTGGAAGGGTCACTTTAGCATGCCTTACACACTTACATTGCAGCTTTATGAATCTTATATAACTTAAATTAGATCGGACAATTAAAGGGTATGTTAACCCAAACAATTAACTTCTTCTGTTTGGTCCCTTTCGATCTATTCAATAAACCACAGAATGTTTTTGGCTACAGTATATCTTTTTCAGAAGTGCAAAAAAACCTGTTGATTTTGCCATAAATCTTTTGAGCTGATAAAGTCTAGTACATACAATGAGGTTATCGGCCAAATGATATTCCATTTTTTATTGGGGATGCTAGTCTCCATATTGAAAACGAATAGGTTACTAAAGTACGAAAATTCTCTCGAACAACAGAATAAAAATTCGAAAGTGATGTTATGTATTTGTATTGTACTTTCGTATGAAAACTGTACTGATTAAATGAAAATTGTATGATCTGGTATCATATGAGAAAAATGTTCATGTTTGTCCCTTTCAAAAAATTTCAGATGACAGCTGTGTACTAACGATCAGATTATAGTACGATCGATTCGCTTCGGTGTACAGGGCTTAACTTCCACAAGGAGGGGCTTAACTGTCCACAAGGAGGGTTTATGGAGATAGGGAGGAGTTACAGTGAAAGGGAGGGGTTATGGAAAAAAGGAGTGGTTATGGAGATAAGGAATGGTTATGGAGAAAGGGAGGGGTTATGGCGATAAGGAAAGGTTTACGGAGATAGGGTGATAGCAAGGGGTTATAGAGATAAGGAAGGGTTTATGGAGATAAGGACGGGTTATGGAGATAGGGAAAGGTTATGGAGACAGAGAGTAGTTGTGGAAAAAAGGATGGGTTATGGTGATAAGGATGGGTTGTTGCGAGAGGAAGGGGTTAAGGAGATAAGGAGGGTTATGTAGAGAAGGCGGGTTATGGAGATACGGACAGGTTATTGAGACAGAGGGTAGTTATGGAGGTAAGGATGGGTTATGGTGGTAAGGACGGGTTATGGAGATAAGGAGAGGTTATGGAGATAAGGAACTGAATATAGGGATGGGGGGGGGGGGGTTATGGAGATAAGGAGAGATTATGGAGATAAGGAGGGATTATGGAGATAAAGAGGGATTATGGAGGTAAGGGCGGGTTATGGTGGTAAGGAGGGGTTATGGAGATAAGGAGGGGTTATGGAGATAAGGAGGGGTTATGGAGATAAGGAAGGATTATGGAGGTAAGGACGGGTTATGGTGGAAAGGACGGGTTATGGAGATAAGGAAAGATTATGGAGATAAGGACGGGTTATGGAGATAAGGAGGGGTTATGGAGATAAGGAGGGGATATGGAGATAAGGAGGGGATATGGAGATAAGGAGGGATTATGGTGGTAAGGAGGGGTTATGGAGATAAGGAGAGGTTATGGAGATAAGGAGAGGTTATGGAGATAAGGAGGGGTTATGGAGATAAGGAGGGGTTATGGAGATAAGGAAGGATTATGGAGGTAAGGACGGGTTATGGCGGAAAGGACGGGTTATGGAGATAAGGAGAGGTTATGGAGATAAGGAAGTGAATATAGGGATGGGGGGGTTATGGAGATAAGGAGGGGTTATGGAGATAAGGACGGATTATGGTGTTAAGGACAGGTTATGGAGGTAAGGACGGGTATTGGAGATAAGGAGAGGTTATAGAGATAAGGAGAGGTTATGGAGATAAGGAGGGGTTATGGAGATAAGGAAGGATTATGGAGGTAAGGACGGGTTATGATGGAAAGGACGGGTTATGGAGATAAGAAGAGGTTATGGAGATAAGGAAGTGAATATAGGGATTGGGGGGGGGGGGTTATGGAGATAAGGAGGGGTTATGGAGATAAGGAGGGGTTATGGAGATAAGGAGAGATTATGGAGATAAGGAGAGATTATGGAGATAAGGACGGATTATGGTGTTAAGGACGGGTTATGGAGGTAAGGACGGGTTATGGAGGTAAGGACGGGTTATGGAGGTAAGGATGGGTTATGGAGATAAGGACGGGTTATGGAGATAAGGAGAGGTTATGGAGATAAGAAGGGGTTATGGAGATAAGGAGGGGTTATGGAAATAAGGAGGGGTTATGGAGATAGAGGGATTATGGAGATAGAGGGATTATGAAGGTAAGGATGAGTTATGGTGGCAAGGAGGGGTTATGGAGATAAGGACGGGTTATGGAGATAAGGAGGGATTATGGAGATAAGGAGGGGTTATGGAGATAAGGAGGGGTTATGGAGATAGGGAGAGACTATGGAGATAAGGAAGGGTTATAAAGATTAGGCGATGATTTTTAGTATTTGGGGTTAGGCATAAAAAGAGGTGTTTGGTACTGCCTCCACCCCTCCCCTAACACCGAGAACAACCGTGTTACACTCCTTCTTTCCCTCCTCTCTGCATAAAACTGACACAAATGCTCAGCCAAGGCAAGTTCTCTTATCTATGGTGGTGCCATGTGCCAGAGGGTGGTTGGATCATGCCAGTGCATCCAATTACCCTCTTATGTCTGTGGGCTCCTCCAGACTAATCCTATGATTTGCTGTAAATTACATTGCTATAACCGATGAGTGGCCGAGAGTGAAAACAGCTCACTGCTCATGGTTCTTGGAATTGAGTGTTGTCATCATCAGCCTAGGAGCAGTGAGAAGAAAGCAGCTGATCTATAACTGATCTCCCAATCCCCAGATAATCAGTACAAGAAATACATAGAGGGACTGCACTGAGGGCTCCATGGGCTTGGCTCTAAAAACAATGGCGGGCCTCTTCCCACCTCTGATCTGGTTTAGAAGGTATGACTCTCCATCATAGAGATCAATGCTTTCCTTATAAAAGTGGAACTAAACGCTCTCAACATTAACTATACTGAATCCTTATGCTGCTAGCCTTAGTAGATGGATAGGAAGGAATATCGTATTTACTTGTTTTAAACTTTTTTTTTTTTTTTTTTTTCACTTCTTCAGTTGCTTTCTTGTTTCTGGCCTAGTCCAAAATGATGTCATGCCTCCCAGCAGTCCTCATGGGAATTTTTTTTTCTTTCATCTGAAGGAGGGGAGGAGGGTCTTTCTCAGCTAAGCACATTCTCTTGCCTGCAGGCCTGAGCTAAAAGCAGATGATTCATGTAGCACTTACTTCCTGGAATTCATCTGCCTTTAGCTCAGGCATGCAGGCCTCAATGATTTCTCAACAAAATAAAGCATGGAGACATGGATGGATGGGTGAGTTTGCTTTGAATATTATAAGGAATTAAATAGCGTTTTTAGTTTGTGATGCTCAGATACAGTGTAGTTCTGCTTTAATGGTTTGCTTTCTATATATATATATATATATATAAAATATGATTGTACAATATATAACCACTTGAAGGCCAGGCCTCTTCTGGCACTTTTTTTTTACAAGTTTATATTAGTATTTTTTGCTAGAAAATTACATATAGCTCCCAAACACTATATATATATATATATATATATATATATATATATATATATATATATATATATATATATATATATATATGTGTGTGTATGTATGTATGTGTGTGTGTATATATATATATATATATATATATACACACACATACACACACATATACACACACACATACACACACACACACACACTGTTTGAGAGTTATATGTAATTTTCTAGCAAAAAATATTGATATACACTTGTAAAAAATAAAGTGTCAGAAGAGGCTTGGTCTTCAAGTGGTTATATGTTGTACAATCATATTAGTCCTTGTCCCCTAGGAGCTTACAATCTAAGGTCCCCATCTCACGTCCATACTGGAGCCAATGAACCTACAAGCGTGTCTTTGGAGTTTAGGAGGAAACCCACACAATCACAGAGAGAACATGCAAACTCCATGCAGGTAATGTCCTGGTTGAAATTCCAACCAACGACCCTAGTACTACAAGACAGCACTGCTAACCACTAAGCCCTTTGTGCCGCCCCAATAAATTCCATTTTCCTTCTTCTGACCAACCATAGTCTGTCCTGAGAGCATTGTGTGCATTGTACCGTAGCCTGGCAATTTATGCTCTGCAAATTAAATTAAATTTATGGCGCTGAGATGCCTCTTTACAAGTGTTCTGCCATGGCAAGCCGAATATGGGCTCTGTATCTTGTTATAATTGGTTGCTGAGTGCCATTGTTTATTACCATGGAATGATGTGACTCCTATATATCATACCGGGCGAACGGACCGCGAAACGCTCGTGTACCGCGATAGGTCTACCCTGTCATTTGCTGACAGTTGCAATGGAATTAATGCAAATTGTATGCAAATGAGGAGAGGACAGATTTCTCATCTACTTATCTAAATGAGAAAAACCTCTTTCTGTGACACGGGCGCTTTGGGAAATAAGAAAAACAATTTAAAGAAAAAAAAATATATTTTTTTTTTTACTCAGATGCATTAAAATCAAGTTTGATGTTTTATTTCCATTAAGCCGCAGTGGAGACATTTTATGTGTTTAAAGGGAAGCTGACAACAAAGAAACAACAGAACGGCCAATGCTGACATGCTTTGAAAATGTATCTAAATGTTATATATTGCAGCTTGCCAGTCCTTAGATAAAAGCGGTGCACACACTTTTCCCAGGTCACAGCCTGTAGATGTGGTGGCTGCATTTGTTTTCTTTTTTAGGCTTTTTTTCCTTTATTTTTTACCTGGTTATCTTGCCAGTAATACTTCTCTAGAAAGTACAGGCCGGCAACTCGACAGCTTCTCCATAGAAAATATTTATTTGATCATTACAGCAATAACATCATACAAAAATACTGACGCGTTTCGGCTTTAGGCCTTCATCAAAAGCATAAAAATATGACATTAAAAACAAGTATATATAATGGAAGCAGCCCTTGTGTGGTATGAAGGGCATAAATCACTTAATTAAAAAATCAACCCATTAATTGGTTAATACTTCTTGTCCTAGATGTCAATGCTCACTCATCGTATTGTATCTATAAAGGAGCAGCATTGTCACCCTAGGAAGGACTACAAATACCTCCCCCCCCCTCTCCTCCATAACATAGAAAGAAGGGGTAATTACCGTATTATAAAAAGAATCAATGGCATTCACAGCAAGATGAGGAGGGAGACTCCTTCTGCTGCTGAGGTCAATAAACCTAATTATATCCTTTCACTTAGGGTGTATTTAGAAATAATCTGCATAGCAATTCGCCCAGTGAAAGTGTATGTAAATCCATTCTGTGATAATGGGGAAAAAAATAAAGGTTAATAGGGTATTTCCTGTGCTGGTTAAATGTTTTTCATTGATTTAAGCAGGAAAATGCCATATTTGGCCACCAGATGGCGCAAAGTATCATAAATAATTTTTATATTACTTAGCTCCATCTAGCTGCCAAATGTGGTATTTTCCATTATAGATAAATGAAAAACATTCCACCAGCATAGAAAATACCCTAATAACATTTATTTTTGGACCCATTTCCACCAAATGAATGCACACGGACTTTCACTGTGTGAACTACTATGTAACTGTTTTATAAACACTCCTCTTAATGTTTAAGTGTAAGGATTTAAACTAGAGGGATGGAGATCTGTAGCTAGGATGGAGATAGCTAGGAACAGTGCAGCACAGGAAAGTCATTAGCTGAAATGATTTCTGGCAGGATCAACGGGTGTTCTGTGCACTTATTGAAAAGATATAACAAAACATTTCAATGCAATATTTAGCAGACCAAAAGAGACCAAATAAGAGACATTCATTTTTATGGTCTGCATACCCTTTAAAGTCCAACTTTAGGATATAAACCACCCCCTAATGAACATCACCTTAATTTGAGGAGCACTCCAGGCACTCATGTGACTAGCGCAGTTCTCTTAATGCAGCCAGTTGCAAAGATTGGCGCTCACATCTACTGTATGCAGTGGCGTCACTAGGGGGTGGCTTTTGGGGCTATAGCTCCGAATCTGGGACCCAGAGTCTCTGCAGGGGTCCCCAAGGGGAGGGGAGGTTCTCTGGGGACCCTGATGTAAGTGCGGGGCTCTCTGGGGATCCCAATGCAAGGGGGAGGCTCTATGGGGACCCTAATTTTAAGGGGGAGGCTCTCTGGGGACCCTGATTTTATGGTGGGGGCTCTCTGAGGACCCTAATTTAAGGAGGGCTCTCTGGGAACCCTGATGTAGGTGGGGGCTCTCTGGGGACCGTGATGCAAAGGGGAGGCTCTCTGGGTGCTCTGATGTAAGGAGGAGGCTCTCTGGGGACCCTGATGTAAGGAGGAGGCTCTCTGGGGACCCTGATGTTAGGAGGAGGCTCTCTGGGACCCTGATGTAAGGAGGAGGCTCTCTGGGGACCCTGATGTAAGGGGCGGCTCTCTGGGGACCCTGATGTAAGGAGGAGGCTCTCTGGTGAGCCTAATGAAAGGGGGGCTCTCTGGGGACCCTGATGTAAGTGGGGGGCTCTCTGGGCATATATATACACACGCACACACTTATATTACTGTATATATGTGTGCTCGCCCAAGCGTATGGCTTTCTTTACTTCGCTGCTATGGGCTCTAGCCCCAGATCTTTTGTAGACCTAGCAATGCCCCTGACTGTATGTAACGTCACATGGTGAGCCCAGGCTTCCCGGGGTGTGTCCATAGCTCAGGGGGTGTGTCCATGACAGTCTGTGCTCCTGGAAAGAGGGTTGGATGGCACTGGGTGTCATTCAGCCCAGAAGTGGCCATGTTTTGTACAACCTGCTGCTCCTATAATAATAATGATGTGAACACTGAGTGAGGAGACCTGAAGAGAAGCGCCAGAACATCCTCACTGCCTGTCAAACGTCTCTGAAAAACGATCCACAGCAGATCACTTTTTAGATGGATGGCAAGGTCAAGCTATGTAATGCAAGGACCTGCCCGATTTGATATGAATTGAATGGAATGTTAAGGTTTATGTTTGTTTTTGGTTTTGTTTTGGGCTAACCGTACACTATACAACCTGATTGTACAATCTCCTTTAGATCTCCCATAACCCTTGTATTGCAAAGACCTGCAGGATTTGATATAAATTGCATTGACTGTTTAAGTTCATCCTCATATTACTAAAGCCGGCCATACACGTTTCAAATCTCGGAAACCGGCCAAGATTCGAACTGTTAATGGGCAGGCTGAATGTACCAAGCTGATCGATCAATCAACTTGGGTACAACCAGCCTGTCAGATTCTCTTGCAATTATCGCTTGTGGCTGCTATAGCAGATAGCGATAGTCACAGCTCCCCCCCACCAGGACAGAACAATTGCTGATTCTGCTGTCAGCACTGTCTGTGTTGATGGGGGATTGTGCAAAATTTGCACCATGTATGGCCGGCCTAAAGCCTCGTACACGCGATCAGATTTTCAGACGACCGTTCCACCGTTTTTTGTGGCACGCTAGTCTCATGTGGAAAGTGAAGAGGTTACTCACAATATGAAAATTCTCATACGACAGAATACAATGTCAGAAGTGATGTAATGTGTTGAATAGTTTTGTATGTTTTCTTTCATTTATAAGCATAGTCTTGTCTAGTCTCTAATTTTTTTCCGGACGAAAACCGTACTAATTAAACGAAAATCAGACATTGAGTTCACATCCAACAAAAATTTTATAGTCTGCACATTCAGCTTTTGTTGGACAAATAATATAAAATCGTCTGTCAAAAGCACCGTACTAACCATCCGAAAATCGGCAGATCGTTCGTCGGACGAAATTTTACTTCCGATTTTCGTATCGTGTGTACGGGCCTTAAGTGTTGGTAAAGCTAAAGGAGATTGTACAGAGATTGTAACATTAGATTGCATAGCATATGGTCAGCCTTATGCCTTGTACACACGGTCGGACATTCCAACCAATCTGACGGATTTTGGCCGAAACTTGTGTTGCATACACACGGTCGGACAAAGTCGTCGGAAAATCCAATCGTTCCGAACGAGGTGACGTTCGTTGCGTACGACGGGAATACGTAAAGGCTAGTAGCCAATAGCTTTGGTCTTGTAATTTAATCTGAGCATGCGTGCCACTTTATCCGTCGGAATTCTCTACAAACGATCGGAAAAAGTCTGATCGGATTTTGTTGTGGGAAAACTTGAGATCCTGCTCTCAAACTTTTTCCATCAGAATTTCAGACGGAAAAAGTCCGATAGAGCCCACACACGATCGGATTTTCCGAGAACATAATCCGATCGGACCTTTTCCATCTGAATTTCCGACCCTATGTACAGGGCATAATGGTAATCATACACGCTACGATTTTATCATCCAATGTGATGTGTGATTTAATCAAAACGATCGGATCTGCAAATGACTCAATAGACATCACTGCCCTTTCCGATCGATCTAGACTCTATTTAGATTGGATTTTCATAAAAAGGAGTAGATCACCCGGGGTAGCAAATTATTGATCCTTTTGTAGCGATCGGCTGCTCTGGGATACTTTGTTCATGGATTGGTTCAGATATTGACCAATGAGATTATGAGATCACATGGTGGAAACTGAGATGCGATTGATAACTTGACTATCAATATTGAATTGATTGTTGACTATAGATCAGTCATTCCTATCGGGATAGATTTATTGGAAAAAAAGATTGATCATTTATCAAAACCATTTATGGGCACCATACGACTGGCCATACACTACGCAATCTGATTGTACAATCTCCATGAACTATGTAGTACAAAGGCCGGTCTGATTGGATACAAATTGAAAGCATTTCTTAGATTTGTCCTTATACAGTTTTGATAAATCTAAAAAAGATTGTGCAATTAGATTGCACAGTGCATGGCTAGCTTTGGACGACCTGTATGCACTTACATTGCTTAAGCTCACCACACAAGTTACAAGCTGATTGTACAATTTCTATTAGATCTACTAAGAAGTATTTAGTGCAAAGGTCTGTCTGATTGTGTAGAGATTGATAGTTTAGGTAGGTCCTCATATTACATAGTTTTGGATCTAAATTTGATTGCACAGAGATTGTATGGTCGGATTGAAATGTGTATGTTAATTACCCATACACATGATCTGAAAATCCGATGGCAGTTTTTTGGGGGGTTTTTTGCATGCTAGTTGCATATCGAAAATGAAGCGTTTACTAAAGTTATGAAAATTCTCGTATTTGTATTTGTATTGTATTTTCGAACGTCACCTCTACGTTCGATCTGATATCATACAAGATACATTTTTGTGCTTGTCCAGTCCAATAATATCAGATGAATTGTCCTGATCGGCTCTCAAATGCTGTGCACTAACGATCAGATTATCGTACGATCGCTTCAAAGCAATAATTTTCGTCTGATTTTCAGATTATGTCTACAGGACATAAAGCTCACCACACATGATACAATCTGATTATACAATCTCCTATAGATCTCCCAACAGCTATGTAGTGCAAGGGCCTGCCTGATTGGATAGATTTGATAGGTCTTCATATTACATAGATTTGGTAAATCTAAAAATGATTGCACAAGATTGTAAAGCCAGGTTGTAACGTGTGTGGGGACCCAAATGGTGGCTCTATACACTATTTTCATTTTATTATCTGATCAATGTGCAATTCAATTTAGACGACCAAAGCTACAAACAATCAATCAACCATAACGTCTTTTCCGATCAATTTAGACTGCATTTGATCAAACTGAACTGTTTTTTTATTGTTGATTATTGATTATTATCAATCGGCGACCCCCCCCCCCCCACCCCAAAGCAGTTTTACTGCTACATGGCGGCCGCTGTGTGCAGGATCACCTGTGTATATACAGCTCGATCCCGCTGTGATTATTCAGTGTGAGCCAATGGCGGGTACCGTGGACTCGATGTCCGCTGGCACCCGCCGCTCATTCAGAACACAGGCAGAGCGACAGTCCTCCAATATAAACAAGGCAGATCGCCGTTCTGTCAGTAGGGAAGGTATTGATCCTGTGTCTCTGCAAAGCAGGAACAATGATCTTTGCCTTCCCTAAGTACAAGCACCTCCCCCACAGTGAAAAAGCACAGGCTAAGCACACAGTTAACACCTTTGATCGCCCCTGATGTTAAAGCGGTTCTTCACCCTAAAGGGGAAGTTCCACTAATCTGATCCCTCCCCCCCTCCGGTGCCACAATCGGCACCTTTCAGGGGGGAGGGGGTGCAGTTACCTGGATAATCCAGTTATCTGCACCCACTTCCGGGCAGACCGCCGCAGACCCCCGCAGACGCCACGCCCCCCACCCCCCCCCGTTGTGTTCTGGGAAACACACAGTTCCCAGAGACACAGCGGGGGACCATAAGAGACGCGCAGCGTGACTCGCGCATTCGCAGTAGGGAACCGGGCAGTGAAGCTGTAATGCTTCACTTCCGGATTCCCTGACAGAGGCGGCGGGGGCAGCAGCGAGACGAGCGATCGCTCGTCATCTGCCGCCGACATCGCTGGACCCTGGGACAGGTAAGTGTGATTTTATTAAAAGTCAGCAGCTGCAATATTAGTAGCTGCTGGCTTTTAATATTTTTTTTTTAGGTGCAGAACCGCTTTAACCCATTCCCATCCAGTGCCATTAGTACAGTGACAGTGCATATTTTTTAGCACTGATCACTATATTAGTGTCACTGGTTCCCAAAAAGTGTCAGTTAGCGTCAGAATGTTCTCCGCAATATTGCAGTCTCACTATAAGTCGCTGATCACTACCATTACTACCGTAGTAAAAAATGTTTGTGAAATAAATAAAAATGCAATAAAAATATCCCATAGTTTGTAGACGCTATAACTTTTGCACAGAACAATCAATATACACTTATTTTTTTTTTTTATCAAAAATATGTAGCAGAATACATATTGGCCTAAATTGATGAAGAAAATGGAAAATTCCTATCAAAATACTTACCGTAATTTTCCTTTCCTGATGGACTCCATGGCAGCAACGTGTGGGTTAAGTCCCGCCTCCACTACCCATAGGACACTACTCCCATAAATCTTTGCTCCCTGCCCCTGGCCGTGTTCGGTAACTAGCCTACTCCAGCCATTTGGGAGGGAACTCCTGCTGCCATGGAGTCCATCAGGAAAGGAAAATTACGGTAAGTATTTTGATAGGAATTTTCCATTTTCCTGACAGACTCCATGGCAACAACGTGTGGGAAATAACTCGCCAAACACACCCGGGTGGGCAAAAATGCTGAACAAAAGATTTATTTAACACTGTTGGCCGACAGGACTTTCAAACCAAAATCAACAGAGGATAAAGACGCTGGCTCAACACAATAGTGAGACATGAAAGTATGAATAGAAGACCAGGAGGCCGCTCTGCAGATTACATCAGGTGCAACGTGGCGCGAAGCCGCCCATGAGGTTGAGAGACTTCTGGTAGAGTGAGCTGTAACCGCCTCAGGAGGAGCCAAGCCCTTCTCTCTATAAGCCCATTGAATTGCCTGAACTACCCAAGCAGCGATGGATCTAACGGAGGCCTTGGCGCCTCTACTTTTCCCGTTAAATAGTACGAAGAGGAAGTCAGATTGACGAAAAGAAGCTGTAATATCCAGATATTGTTTTAGAGTAACTCCCAAATCGAGTGGATGTGGATCTTGACTTCCAGCAGAATTGAAGGAAGGAAGAGTGATTTCCTGGTTTTCATGGAAAACAGAGGTCACCTTGGGATTTGTCCCCAACATCGGAATTAGGACCACCCTATCTGGAAAGAAGGTGAGAAAAGGTTCCTTTGTACCTAGAGACTGAATTTCGGAGATTCTCTTCGCCAAAGTTATGGCTACCAGAAAAGAGGTTTTAAGGGTTAATTCTCTGATTGAGAGCGTTCTGTCAAGTTGAGAGAAGAAATCTAGAACCAATGGAAGGTCCCATTTGGGGAATCTAGGCTTCCTTTGTGGCCTAAGCCTGACTGCTCCTTTGAAGAATTGTTGGACCAAGGGATGATTGGCCCATGCGACTCCAGAAAAAGCTGAAATTGCTGAAACCTGGACCCGGAGAGAACTAACCGAAAGGGAGATATCCACTCCTGATTGCAAGAAGCTTAAGACGTCCCGGACTGTCAGGGTATTACAGGAACTGGACCTGGAAGACAAGTGATCTGCAAACTTCGCCCAAATTCTCTCATATACCCGGTTAGTACTGCTTCTTCGAGCACTAAGAAGAGTGGGAATGACTTCTTCAGGACAGCCTAAAGCCTTCAACCGTCCCCTTTCAAAAACCAAGCCTTTAGGCGCAGGTGATCCGGGCAAGGATGTAATCTCGACCCTTGGGACAGAAGGTCTGGCCTGGATGGTAAAGGAATTGGATCCCTGACACTGAGGAGCATCAGAAGCGGAAACCAGGGTCTGTTGGGCCAATAGGGAATTATGGCTATCACTTCTGCTGTCTCTGACCTGAGTCTCCTCAGGAACTGATGAATAATAGGAGTTGGGGGAAAGGCATAGGCCTTGTGGAACCACCATTTCTCTGTCAAGGCATCCACCCCGTAGGCTTGAGGATCCCTGTACCTTGAGTAATACTTCTCCAGTTTTTTGTTGCAAGGGGAGGCAAACAGGTCGACTTCTGGGGAGAGCCCCATTGTCAGGATCCAGTTGAACACTTCCTCGTGGAGAGACCACTCGTTGTCCAGAAGTATCCGGGAAAGAAAGTCTGCCTGAACGTTCTGAATCCCTGGGACATAAGATGCTGTCAGATCCTTCAGGTTCCTCTGAGCCCAGGTCATGATCGGTTCCACCTCCTGGAGAAGGGATAGACTTCGGGTACCCCCTTGCCTTCTTATGTACGCCACTGCTGTGGTATTGTCTAGCCTGAGTGAGACCGAGGCTCCTGAAATCAGATGCCGAAAGGCTAGCAGAGCTTGAAAGGCTGCCCTTAACTCCAGGATGTTCGACACCGTCCCTCTGGAGGGGAGAATCCAGGTGCCCTGAGCCACTTCCGCCAGACAGTGGGCGCCCCAACCCCTGTTGCTGGCATCTGTTGTTATGGTGACCCATGAGATGGGGAGAATGGAATGGCAGTTGCAGAGATTTTCCCATTGGAGCCACCACAGAAGGGAATTCCTCATGGATAAGGTGATCCGAATCAGCTGGGTTTTGCTGCCTGACCATTGATGAAGGAAACCCTTCTGAAAGGGCCTCATCCTCCACTGTGACCACCTCACCATCGGGATTGTCGCTACCATAGTGCCTATAATTTTCAGGCACTGGAGAGCCTGGAGATGAGAGGCAGAGAGGGCTGGACGGATTCTGTCCCTGACCACTGACAACTTCTCTTCTGGTAATGAGATGGTGCCTCTGACAGTGTTGAATAGGGCCCCTAAGAACACCAGCCGCTGAGATGGGACAAGCTGGCTCTTCTCCAAGTTCAAGATCCACCCGAATTCCTGTAGGGTGGAGATGACCTGCTTTCTGTGTACCAGAAGTTGATCCTTGTCTTGAGCCAACAACAGAAGGTCGTCTAGGTAGTGATGTAGACGAATCCCTTTGGTTCTCAGAAGAGCTACCACTGCCAACAATACTTTTGAAAATACACGAGGAGAAGTTGATAGCCCGAAGGGAAGGCAAGTAAATTGAAAATGGCTTTCGCCCACGGAGAAGCGGAGATACTGCTGGTAATTTTCTGCAACTGGGACATGAAAATAGGCGTCCTTGAGGTCTATGGAGACCATCCAGTCCCCTGCTTGGACAGATTGTTGAATTGTGGATAAAGACTCCATCTTGAATTTTTCTTTTTTGATAAAACTGTTCAAGTGGGTTAGATCTATGACCGGCCTCCAGGCCCCGCTCTTTTTCCGGACCATAAACAAAGGAGAGTAGATTCCCATGCCTCGCTGAATGACTGGAACATGGATAATGGCGCCTTGAGCCAACAAAGATTCCACGTAGGCTAGAAGAATTAGCCTTTTTTCGTCTGAAGCCGGGAGAGAGGTGGGGACTCATCTGAGTCTGGGAGATTCCTTGAAGGTCCAAACATGACCTGAGGAGACGGTCTTGACGGTCCAGAAGTCTTGGATCGAGGCCGCCCAGACATGGCGAAAGTGGAAAAGACGAGCCCCCACCTGCCCTGTCTGAGCGGGCCCAACCTCAAAAGGATTTAGTTGGTTCCCGCTCTCCCTTCAAATCACTTTTTGTAGATTTTTTAAAAGAGGATTGTCTTGATTTCCAGGACCTGGAAAATTCACGGCCTGGTCTGTAACTGCGAGCTTCCCTGGCTCGTTCCTGGTACTGTCTCTTTGGAAAAGACCTTCTCTGGGCTTGCAAACGCCGGTCCTGGGGGAGGAACCCCGACTTCCCACCAGTGGCTCGGGTAATAGCCTCATCCAACTTATTGCCGAAAAGGGAGGACCCTTCAAAGGGGATGCGGCACCATACTTGTTTTGAGGCTGGGTCTGCCAGCCAGGGGCGGAGCCAAAGAGCCCGTTTAGCCGTAACAGAAGAAAGCATCACCCGAGCCACCAGGCGTATAATGTCGATAGAGGCCTCCCCAAGAAAGGCGGAGGCCAGCCTAAGCTCTTGGATAGGCGAGCTCTTAGCTGTATCTTCAGAGATATTTCTAAGTGTCTCTTCTACACTATCTGTCCATATCTCCATTGCTTTGGACATAGCGGCCAGAGCTAGCGCTGGCTTACAGGCCATTCCTGCTGTGAGATACACTCTCTTCAAATCAGCATCAATTCGTCTGTCCAGAACGTCCTTAAAAGACACGGTATCCTCTAAGGGAAGAGTGACATGTTTCACCAGCCGCATGACTGCTGCGTCTACCAACGGCGCTGACTCCAAATGCTTCACCTCTTCTTCATTGAAAGGATAGAGTTTCGAAACCTTTGATAGCATGGAATTTTTCTTCTCCACCTTGCCCCATTCATCTGTGATAATCTCACCTAGCTCAGAGATAAAAGGAAAATTAATCCGTTCCTTCTTTAATTGCTTAAAGAATTTTCTTTGTTTGGAAGGAGTAGCCACAGAATCTTCCCAGTTCAGTGTCTCTCTAACAGCTCTGACCAGAGGAGGCAGTAGAGCGAAATCAAAGCCCACACAGGGATCACTTTCATCAGAGTCACTGTCAGATATGGCAGCTGAGGGGTGGCTATGCACAGAGGATTCCCAAGTATCCTGTAGCTGAGTCTCCCTTCCTGGAGAAAGTGGCGGCTCTGCCGGGGGAACATAGGACTGGCCCTCAATATTTCTGAGGGACTCCTTAACAACTTTTTCCACCAGGGTTTTAAGTTGTTGATCCGCGTCACCCCTTTCATTGGAAGCCTTGGCGTAGCAAGGGTCGCATAAAGATTTTCCTGCCGGTACAAGAGCTCTGCACCCCCAACAGGCACTAGCTGAGTGACTAGATTGAGTCCTCGAGGAGTGCGATCGTTCCTCACTACGGTGTCCTGATCTTGAGGAGGAACCATAATGTTTAGATTTGGAAGAGGAGTGCCGGTGATGCGACTTGGAGGAGTCGCTCCCTCTATGAGAGCTGCGATGCTGTTCTGACCTGGAAGGGCTGAAAAAGGAACAAGACAAGAAACCACAAGAGACAAGACATCAGGACAGAGCTAACAGATAAATACCCCTCCCCCACCAGACCTTCAGGTGATCATTAGAAATACCTTTTATGAGAGGGCTGGCCACAAGCAGGCGGTAAGGAATCCATGTCCTCAGCGATATCCATACGCGCTGAAAAGATGACAAGGGATCAGTGCAAGGGACAGGGAAGGGATAGCCTCCCTATCCCAGAATGCCACTTACCAGTGGATGCAACACAGAGGCAGGGGGAAGTCACCGCAACAGCCCGCAAGCATTCCCAAAGCTTGCAGACAAATTCCACATTTAAATAGCCCGCCCCTGTGATGTCACCGCCGTGCCCGTGCGCATGCGCGAAACAGCGGCAATTTGCCGCTATCGCGCATGCGTGAAACCAAGCCTCGATCTCAACCGCGATCGCGCATGCGCAGTACGGCCGAAAACGCAAACCCGGAAGTAGAACGGCGGCTGGAACGCGGAAGAACCAGCCGCCATGCCTGCACATACAAACAAACAGAAACAAACGAAGACAGATAATAAGATACAAAAACTGCTGCCATAAAGAACTTTTAGAACCTCTCACCACTCCCACCACGATCGATCACTCGGCCGAAGATAAGGTAAGATGACACCGGACTTTCCAGGGGGCAAAACAGGTCACCTGCTAATAGCTGGCTATCCGACCAATGCGCAGCCTGCCTGCCAGTGGCCAGGACATGGGCTTCTTCACAGCGCCTCTTCCACTGCCCACTCCATACCCTTGTTAGGTGTGACCTCAACAAGTCACCTATTTGTCAGGTTATGTTACCGTTTCCCAATTGTTAGTTAGAGTTCTTATCCGAGCAAAGAGACACGGAGATATTATTCAGTATTTCTGCTCAGAAGTCCGTCGTTAACTCTGACTGTCTCTGACTGACTGTGGCTCTGAGGCTTCTTTATTACATCTTTTATAGACAGAAAAGGGCAAACATCAGCAAATGTAAAAAAAACAACATTTTTGCAAAGGAAAGACAATTCTCCGAGTGTTATCAGCTGATAAGACAATCTTCTGGGCGTAGACTGCTTTTTAGGGCTGATGCGGCCTCTTCTTGATGAGTACGTGACAATAGATGACGAATCCTTATTTTACAAAGAAGGATAGAAAAATACATTTATTTAGTAAGACATAAGGTCAACCATTTTGTTTCAACATATACCTTAATCCTTACATTTCCCCCTTTGACATCACCCCTCCCTCTTGCCCTGGGTCCACCTGAACAAGTTCTAGTCAGCCTATATCCAGAGTACTCTCCCTGACCGCGAGTTGTCAGAGGGGTATACACCCATCCCCCTGGACAGTACCAACATCTAAAATTCAGGAAGAGTGGCTTTTCTGACAGATGGGTGATGTCAAGAAACTAAATCTACCTATCTTCACAAAAGTTCCATCTTTTCCGCATCATTTACCTTGGCTTTCTTGCAAAAGCACATGAGCAGTTTAAAGCATACATAAAAGAAAAATACGAATAAGAGCACCACTATAATCGTCATTGCTGCCTTCTTAACCCAAGAGAATAACCCTGAGAAACTAAAAGTTCCACCAAACGGATCCCAGTCGCGACCAATATTTCGGGCCTTCTCTTGTAAATTCTTTACTTCCGTACGGTGTTGTGCAATGATGTCATAATAATCAGGTACCTCAATGCTGGTGTTATGTATCCAAGTACAGCACTCATAGTCCTCAGTAGTTTCACAGAGTCCTGTCAGTGCTGCACTCATACTTTCAATTGCTAATTCATGTAATTCTAATTGTTGTCTGATGGCTCTGGTCTCCAGATTTAACTTAGTAATGTCATCAGAGTTTTTCTCCAAAACATCATTAATAATTCCTGTATAGTTATTTAGTCGTTTCATTAAGTCTATACCCCATCCTGTCCAGGACGGGAACCAAGCCCATGCCATGTCCTTCTTCAGGAATATTTCTCTTTTACTACGATACCTGAGGGGATATCTAGGATGCATGCTAGCTTCTAATAGGTGATCACCTCGTTCATCACCTACTACTCCCATTACTGGTACTAAACTTGCGAGGTAGCACCATCCCTGAGCTTTTCTAGGTATCCAAGTATAACATTTATCCTCACAACAGATATATATATTATTTCCCAGTGCTACTGATCTTGAACTGATATCATTTCTATAACGAGAGGTGTATCCATAGAGGGATAAGTTGGATACTAACCACCTAACATTATTATCCACAATGTTAGTGAGGAAGTCAGATAATGTCTGGTGTGTGCTGGAATTACTGGGATAGAAGCTTCCATTTAATACGACAATGGACAAATTAAACTTGCTGTCTTGGCATTCTCCATTTCCTCCCGTTGTGTTCCCTAAGCTGAAACACCAATCAGGGGAAAAGGCGAGGCCATTTGACTTAAACATTACTGTCTCGCTGGTATTTGTTCTAATTATGTTAATGTTACTGTTAGCAAGGTCAGTATAGTTTATAGGAACTGCCATCAGTGGTATACTTGCTGTGCTGGGGTGTAATTTGCTACAAATCCAACATTTCTCATATCCTGACTTCTGGGCATAAGCATATTTAAACTTCAGTAATAACATTTTTTTAGAAAATCCTTCACCCTTGTGTATTTTATTCTGTGAGGTAACCAAACTATTAGCCAGAATTACTGAAACAATAAAAAGATACATGTTGTCATTTGCCAACTGGCTCCTTTTTACAGTGAGAAGCGTGGATCCAGGTAGGTTTCCCTTCCAATTTCACTGAGGTTGCTGTAATCAATAGCACCTGGAAAGGACCTTCAAACCTTGGTTCCAGTGTCTTTCTGGTATGTTTCTTTACATACACATAGTCTCCTGGTTGTAGATCATGTGTACCTGTGACAGAATTAGGGTCTGGAAGAGAAGAATACACACTCTTGTGGATTTTAGTCAGACGCTGTTGCAACTGTATTACATACGTAGTTAAACTATCACATTGTAATTGCATACTTTGAGGAAAATATAAACCTAATCTAGGTGCACTTCCAAACAGTATTTCATATGGGGATAACCCTGTTTTTCCTGTTGGGGTGTACCTAATAGAGAACAAAGCTAAGGGTAGGCACTCAGGCCATGGTTTGTTCAACTCCTGCATAGCTTTTTGTATTTTCAGCTTGATTGTACCATTTACTCTTTCTACTGATCCTGAACTCTGTGGGTGGTAAGGAGTATGAAAACTTTGTTGAACCCCTAACATTGCCATCACATTTTGCATTATTTCTCC
Source organism: Lithobates pipiens (assembly GCF_037356315.1). NCBI lineage: Eukaryota > Metazoa > Chordata > Amphibia > Anura > Ranidae > Lithobates > Lithobates pipiens. The sequence continues at coordinate 222,455,417 of NW_027507686.1, read as the reverse complement.
CGTGAAATGTGTCCCCCTATCTGATTCTATTGTTTCTGGGAGACCAAACCTAGGTATCAGCTCAGTAATCAGTTTCTTGGCGGTGGCTTTTGCCGTAGCTGATTTCACAGGATAACTTTCGGGCAGCCTGAAAATAGGCAGATGCACACGAGAACAAATTCAAAGGGGCCGCTCTTAGGCATTTGTATGTAGTCAATCTGCAGTCTCTGAAAGGGATATTGGGCCCGGACCTGATGTTTACGTGGGGTTTTCACTCTCTGTCCTGGGTTATTAATCAGACAGATTTGGCATGCAGCACAGTAGTTCCTTGCAGTACTACTGAATCCAGGGGCTAGCCATCCTTGGCTTACAATCCTATACATAGAATTGGAGCTGACATGAGTGGGTAAGTGAACAGCCGCTGCCATTGCGGGGTATAGAGAAGCGGGTAGACATATTTTGTCTCCTTCTCTCCATACATTGTCAAGGCCTGGTGCAGCTCCCTCCTTAACCCAACGGTCCTTCTCAATAGCCCCTGCTTGGTCCTGTAGTTCCATTAGCTGCTGCCATGTGGTTTCGGGCATACTCACCTGTACCGTGGCTAAGGTCTCAGGGCTTACTTCCCCTAGAGCTGCCTTCTTTGCAGTTAAATCTGCAAATGCGTTTCCTTTTGCCTCAGTTGTTTTTGCGCTCGTGTGTGCCGCTATCTTCATGATGGCTACTCTTATAACCTTTTGAAGATTGTTCAGGACTCTTTTGATTCCTTCACCATGTTTAACAGGTGTACCTGCTGCTGTAAGGTAACCTCTAGCTTTCCATATGTGGCCATAATCATGTGCAACACCGTAGGCGTATGCGGAATCAGTGTAATTGTTCCCTTCTTGTCCCTCCAAGTGTTCTAGGGCTTTCTCTAGAGCGGTTAGTTCCGCTTCTTGTGCCGACATGTGTGCTGGTAGTGACTTTGCCTCAATTACCTGTGTGTCCGTTACCACAGCATAACCTGTGTGATATTTACCTTTGTCATCGGCAAATCTACTACCATCTATGTACAGTGTGTGTTCTGCATTTGCAATGGGTATGTCTGTGACATGTGGGAACCCCGTGGTTTCTTGTTCCATAAGTTGAAAACAATCGTGTTCATCAGATGTTATGTCATGAAATGAAAGTGTGTCAGAATCCTGAGTATCTTGTGCTGTGTCTACACCATTATCATCATTACTCCCCCCTGTCAAATCTGTCTGTAATGGTAAAAGCTGTGCTAAGTTAAAAGAAGTGCATCGCTGAAAGGTAACATTGGGGGGTAGGAGCAAGGTGCATTGTAGACGCAGCTGCCTTGCCATTGATATGTGTTTTGGCTGGACCTGTGACAAGATGGCGTGTATGTCATGTGTGGTATGTACCACTACAGGATTGTCTAAGACAATTTCTGAGGATTTGTCAATGATAATTGACACTGCTGCAACTGCTCGTACACAGGACGGTGATCCTCTAGAGACAGGATCGAGAGCCGCCGAGAAGTATGCTACCGGCCTTTGTTTGATGTGTTGTTGTGTCAACACCCCTGTTGCGTGTCCCGTGATTTCAGCAATGTACAAATGAAATGTTTTGGTATAATCAGGGATCCCGATCGCAGGTGCCGAAATTAGTAACCTTTTTAAGGTGCTAAAAGATTCATGACCTGCTTCTGTGAGTACATAGGGTACTATTTTCAAGCAATCATATAATGGCTGCATCAGAGAACTGGCATGTGGTATCCATTGTCTACAATATGATACCATTCCCAGAAACATACGAAGTTGCTTAAAGTTGCGTGGGATATTCATTTGTCTTATGGCCTGGACTCGGTCTTCAGTGAGATGTCGAGTACCCTGGGATATACAGTGGCCCAAAAAGACAACCTTTTTCTGACATACCTGTAACTTAGTTCTATTCACCTTGCACCCTTTTTCAGCCAGGAATTGTAACAATGATAGAGTGGCTTTTAAACAAGTATCGTTATCCGGACAACATAACAATAGGTCATCTACATATTGCAACAATACACAAGTGTCAGGCGGTAGCCATTCTCCATATTTTTACTTTTTAAGGTTTAGTCAGTGGGGCATCGGACAAAAGACCGTCATAACCACTTATGGGTATGGTGTCACGGGATGTCATGTGTGGAGGGACTACTGAATCAGACAACAGACTGCGTGACGCTCCTGTGTCAACCAAACAAGGAATATGTTTACCTTCCACCTTCATCAACATGTGGAGCATTTTGTTCTCTGATTCAGCTAGGACTGGGGCAAGTCATGCGGTCGGATCGTCCCTATCATTGGTACGCCTCTGTCTGTAGTCCCTCGTGTCTCTGTCCGTGTTTCCTTCCTGTTCGTCTTTTATCCTTTTCCTACAGTCTCTTTTTATATGTCCCACCTTGTTGCAGTAATAACAGGTAAGAGGTTTACGGGAGGAATTCCCTCCTTCATTGACCCGGGCAACAGTGTTAACTCCCGGTGTCCTTCTGGGTTTAGTTTCTGCTAAATCAGCCTCTATGCCTTGTGCTTTCTGCAACAATGTTCCTCTGTCCCGTATGGCTCTCCATTCGGGAGTACATACCTTCAGTTTGTCACCTATTTGGGGTACTAGTCCTTCCATAAACTGTCGATTGAAAGCCCTAATGGTGACGGGTAAGGCTAAATCTAGACCTTCGTCAGCCATCATGCTTTAAATGTTGAGGTAAAATTCTGTAACAGTCTGACCTGGGGCCTGTTTTATGGGCGCTGTCGAACCCCTTTCCTGCTGTTTCCCTTGGCAAAATTCTCGTAACTGAGCAATAAACAGGGGTCTAGAGTCTATATGACGAGGGTGTATTCCTGGTGGATCTGTGGTAGGATCCCCATTCGGTCTAAGTGGGGTAAGTTTAGTCATGAATTGATTAAACATTGTCAGTGTCATTTTATGTCTACATAAATCTTCCCCATCTTGCCAAGTTGCTTCATGTGTGTCTAGTAATTGTGTCACGAATCTACAGAATGCGGCAGGTTTTGCTACGGGATCAGGAGCATTCTGTATTAATGCCATAAGAGTGTCAGCCGACCAAGGTGTCCATGTCCTCAGAACGACTTGTCGGGTCACTGTAGGTGGCTGTCCTGCTTGACCCGCATTTGGATTATTTACTTGTATTACCCTAGTCCGACTATGGACTGGAGCTACGGGCTCTGGTCTTTGAGCTCCGCAATGTACACATTCCTGTGCCCAGTCTGTATTCTGGGTACCGCATACTCGGCATACCCATCCTCTTCCTCTTAAGGAAGGATAAAGTTTTGGTCTTTCATTACCTGGTGTGGTAGTGTTATAAGGAGGTGGAGTACCTCCCGTATTTACCCTATCGCTGGGAGCAGAAGGAAGACTTTTGTGTCGGACCTTCATATCCCATCCACCCTTTTCCTGACAATACTCCCATCCCTCCTCTTTAGCCCTGTTGGAAACCTTAATTAAACATTGTATTTGTGATACCCATCTGTTCTGCAATATCTCTCCCTGTCTGTCTTTCTTTATTTCTTCCCAACCTTCTACACTTAATCCATTTTCTCCATCCATCCCCAATTTCTTGAGAATCCTATTTGTGCCCTGTGCCTTATCCTTCCCATACAACATTGTAACATTTCTGAGGTTCCTCCTGGGGTTTACCATGTGTCTGGCCCATTTTGACAGTCCTGCCTAGGTGGCGTTTGGATCACTTACTAAGTGTCTCGTTGCCTTCTCCTCCTAGGGTGCCAAAATACTAAAAACCTCTCCTGGATGAGATTTCTGAAATCGAATTACCTTATATGCTAGCCAACTGACAAATATTATGACCAGACTGACAGCTACAACATATACAAGCATTCCCTTTTGGTGGCCAAACACATATGACTAGGTCTCCGGGACTTTGTGGAGACCTTATTTCCCTTCCCATTACCATGGAATCTCTCAGCATTCGTTTCTTATTCCTGCTTTATTGAGGCAGTCAGGACTTATACTTTCAACCCGTTTTTAGGCTCATGAATCAAAAAGCGTATATCAAACTTAAGTGTCGGACCCCCAAAGTACTCTTACGAGTTAAGGGCGCATTCCGTTACCCATTGGGATGATATATGTTTCAATTCACACCATACAAACAGGGCTTATCTCAGTCACAACAGACAGATGACAAGTAGACAGACAAGAAACAACGGTAACATAAGCCAAAATATTAAGTTCAAGACCCGCTTACTACAGAGGTTGGTGTTTACCTGAAGAACAATTCAGACAGATCAGGTGGGCACAAATCTAAGAAGCACAGAGTTTATAAGAAAATAAAGCTTTTCTTACCTGCGCAGGATTTGTCTGTGGTTCTTGATGTGCCCGACCATTTCGTTCCGTCCTTATGTTCGTTCGCCTCTTGTAGTTTCTTCAGCGAGTCCCTATTCGCGGCGCCAGAAATGTTAGGTGTGACCTCAACAAGTCACCTATTTGTCAGGTTATGTTACCGTTTCCCAATTGTTAGTTAGAGTTCTTATCCGAGCAAAGAGACACGGAGATATTATTCAGTATTTCTGCTCAGAAGTCCGTCGTTAACTCTGACTGTCTCTGACTGACTGTGGCTCTGAGGCTTCTTTATTACATCTTTTATAGACAGAAAAGGGCAAACATCAGCAAATGTAAAAAAAACAACATTTTTGCAAAGGAAAGACAATTCTCCGAGTGTTATCAGCTGATAAGACAATCTTCTGGGCGTAGACTGCTTTTTAGGGCTGATGCGGCCTCTTCTTGATGAGTACGTGACAATAGATGACGAATCCTTATTTTACAAAGAAGGATAGAAAAATACATTTATTTAGTAAGACATAAGGTCAACCATTTTGTTTCAACATATACCTTAATCCATACACCCTGCTAATAGCTAGGGCTTAGCGGAGTAATGCGACTTTCCAGACCCAGAGTCGCAGACCGGCCGACCTCGATCGTGGGGATGATAAATCTTCAGGTAGGAAGACCACTTCTGGGTCCTTCGGAGGAGGACAAAAAAAGAACACGGCCAGGGGCAGGGAGCAAAGATTTATGGGAGTAGTGTCCTATGGGTAGTGGAGGCGGGACTTAACCCACACGTTGCTGCCATGGAGTCTGTCAGGAAATAAGATTTTTCGTTTTTTTTTTTATTGGATGTGTTTTATAGCAGAAAGTAAAAAATATATTTTTTTCAAAATTGCCAGACTTTTTTTGTTTATAGCACAAAAAATAAAAACCACAGAGGTGACCAAATACCACCAAAACAAAGCTCTATTTGTAGGAAAAAAGGATATACATTTTGTTTGGGTACCGTGTTCAACGATCGCTCAATTGTCAGTTAACCCCCCCCCCCCCCACGCTACAGATGAAAGACGGCTAAAACGTGGGCCTAAATTGCCGGAGTCCATGTACGTCCCCTGTGAAAAATTCGATTTTTTACTTTTTTTTTTTTATTGGCTATGTTTTATAGCAGATATATATATATATTATATATTTTTTTTTTTAAATTGGCGAAAAAGAAACCCCAGAGGTGATCAAATACCACCAAAAAAAGCTCTATTTGTAGGGAAAGAAGGACATCAATTTTATTTGTGTGCAGTGTTGCACGACCACGCAATTGTCAGTAAAGCCACTTACACTGAATTGCTTTACAGGAGTTTTAGCGATAAACATAGCGCGTGTAAAGCGTCTGTAAAGCGCCTCTCCTGTCACTCCAAGGTAAAAGGGGTGCTTGCGGGATGTTAGAAAAAGTCATGCTAGCCGCATTTTGTTGGGGCGCTTTAGGAGTGGTGTATACACCTCTCCTAAAGTGCTCCTGCCCATTGAAATAAATGGGCAGCGATGCCGAAGCGCTTGCAAAGGACTTCGGCAGCAGCGCTATACGGGTGCTATTAACACCTTCTTTGGCTGCCAGCAGGGGTTAAGAGCTCCCCGCTAGCACGCTAGTGGCCAAAAGGCGCCGGTAAAATGACAGTAAAGTGCAGCTAAAACTAGCGCCAGTGTGAAAGTGCACTTAGCGCAGTGCCGTATCGCAAAACATTGTGTGTGTGGCATATGAACTGACCTGTGCCTATCAGAAGAGATTGATTGGGAAATAAATTGATCATTTTTCAAAGCATGTATGGTCACCATTAAGCCCGTACACATGGGCAGCTTGTCGGGAGACATTTTCCAGTACAAAAAATACCAGCTGGCATTTGGCCCTTGTGTATGTCAGTCTGATCCGATGGAAGTCGGTTATTCAGGAAAACCAGCAGCCAACAGACTCCCAATCAGCCAATGGCAGAGAGCGGTGATCGGAGTGTTCTAGCGGGGGGGGGGGGGGGGGGGGTCGGCGTCCCCCTGTCAGAACATAACAGCTCAGTGGGGGAGATCGCTGAACCAACATCACATGGTTGGTACAGTAGCTCCCAAACTGTCAGTTTTTTTTTTTGTTCATGCAACCCGTGGATGAAAAAAAACTGTAGTGTGTATGCTGACAACACACAATGCAATCTGACATACAATCTCTGTACAATCGACTTTAGACCTACTAAAACTATGTAATATGAGGAGCTACCCAAAACACCTCATCAATCTCTATACAATCAGGCAGGCCCTTGCACTACATTCTGTAAATTGTACAATCAGATTGTAACATGTGTGGTGATCAGATCTAGTCTCAGGTTATCAATACCAGTATGAAGAGACGATCACTTTTCTGTTAACCCTTTCACTACCTGGAAGAGAGAAGTGAGCATTTATCCAACCAATTACCCCCCCCCCCCCCAGACAGAGCTTGGCTGCTCTCTGAAACCGAACGCCGTCCAGATTGTGCTGCTGTCAGACACTTGCTTCCATGTATTTTTAATGAGCAGAGATGCGCAGCGGAGGGGAAGGGAGCTTATTAATTTTAGTAGAGGGAGGCAGCGGGGTGAGGCGGAGGCCTGGGCTCCACGCAGATGGAATCCAGCGAGGATGAGGCCAGCTGGCTGGAGAACCAGTGGGAAAAATGGTAGGACTGGGAGGACTGGGAGAACTGGGAGGGTCCCCATTGTCCCTGAACTGCAGAGGACGGGCCCTCCATGGCACCGCTTTTATTTCATGTATTCTCTTCTATATAGACCTGTGTTGGCTGTGCAGGCCTCCTTCCTGAAGTATTGTATTGTACAATGTATTGTGTATGGGAGGTCCAGGCAGGCCCAGTATGGGGGGGGGGGGGGGGGGCTTTCTGGAACTTGTAGTTCTTCTGCAGCTAAACTGTGTATTTTTTAAAGAGCAAGCACAACCAATCCTTATCTTGTAGATATTGCTGGACCGAAATACAATTAGTGCAAGATGGTTGTGGTTGGTTGGTATAGTGATCCGTTGCTATGGGTTACTACGCCTTATTTATTGTTTTTTTTTGTTGCCCTGCCATACAAGGCCGTGAGTGATGTCATCATTGTATACATTATTGGCTTATAGGGTTTTGCATATAGTTTATGGATTTAAGGATTACACCTTTTCTATAAAACATATCAGCCTTATCTTTTTAATAACATTGGCAATTATTCCTATTAGGACTAAAATACTATTCAGGTTTATATGTATACCTTATATGTATAATGGTAATCTAACACCATATAATAATGGTAATCTAATGCCATATAATAATGGTAATCTAATGTCATATAATGGTGTTATAATGGTAATATAATGGTAAAAAAAAAAATGATTCAGGTATACAAGTATAATAGTAATAACGGTAATATAATGGTATTATAATGGTAAAAAAAAAATATTCAGGTGTATATGACTTTTAGTAATAATAACGATAAGAGTAATATAATTATAATATAATGGTAATAATGGTAATATAATGGTAATGAAAACATAATGGTAATACAGTGTAATGTATTAATGGTAATATAATGGTAACATGTTGATAAAAAAAACAAAAACTATTCAGGTATATATGAATAATAATAATAATAATAATGGTAATATTAATATAATAAAAGTAATATAATGATACTATAATGATAATAATGGTAATATAATGGTAATGATAACATAATGGTAATACAATGTAATGTACTAAAGGTAATATGATGGTAGTAAAATGGTAATTATGGTAATATCATGACAATCACAATGGTAACATATTGGTAATAAATGTTAAATAAAAGTAATAATGGTAATATTATATACTGTACATAAATATATATATATATAAAATGTAGCGGTGTATATATATATATATATATATATATATATATATATATATATATATATATATATATATATATATATATATAGTGGGGGGTGTGTGTGTGTATATATACATATACAAGTATAATGGTAAATACCATTCTGTATACCTTATATATACTGTATATAATGTCCTCTAATGCTGGAGGGGTTAAGCCTTTTTTTTTCCCTGAAAGAGATTTTTATTTTGATCCTATGGGCTCGTTAAAGCCTCAATGAGCTCCTTGAAGTCCTATCATTGAACGATTATCTCTTGTAGGGGACTAATTAGTGGCACTTTGGCTTATTAAACAGTATAACTGAGTACTATGGCAAAGTGGAAAGTACACAGCGCCAACCAATCAGAATTGATGTTTCATTGTTCTGACTTCTGTAAATTGAAATCTGTTAGCTAGAGGTCACTGCGTTTTGTGTCGCGGCCCTTTGTCACAATACTAAGGATGTGAAAAAAATTCTCCCAGGTCATTGCAGGCCTGAAGGATGCACTTTGTCAGCAAAAGTGACGCGGTGTACACGCAGGATGTATATATAAATATGGAGTCTGCTCTTCTGCAGATGATCAGTGGAAACAGAAATCAATAGGAGAATAGCATTGATTAATATTACAGGTTTGCAGTGTGCAGTAACCCATAGCAACCAATTGTCTTCTATTGTTCTAATTGCTGTACACTGATAAATGCTGAAATCAGGTTGCTATAGGTTACTGTACTTCTATATTCTATTTTCTTCCTTCAATATTTGAATTCATTATGCTATTATATTTAATCATGGAGCTGATATTTATGGATTTCCTTGAACATTCTATTATAATTGTTTATTGAATGCCGCCCTGAACTCCTACTGTTGTGGATCAGGGGTCTCCAAACCTTCTAAACAAAGGACCAGTTTACTATCTCTTAGACTTTGGGTGGGGCAGACTGTGGCCAGATGGGGTAGAAATGTCACAGACTCAATGGTCAATGGGAGTAAGAAAATTACAAATTCCTGTGATCTGTTGGGCAAGGAAGAGTGCTACATCATTGGTGGATATGGAAGGAATAGTGCCCCATCATTGGTGTCAGCGAAAGGAATGGTGTCTTATTGTTGGTGTCAATGAAAGGAATGATGTCTCATTGTTGGTGTCAGTGAAAGGAATGATGTCCCATTGTTGGTGTCCGTGAAAGGAATGATGTCCCATTGTTGGTGTCAATGAAAGGAATGATGTCCCATTGTTGGTGTCAATGAAAGGAATGATGTCCCATTGTTGGTGTCCGTGAAAGGAATGATGTCCCATTGTTGGTGTCCGTGAAAGGAATGATGTCCCATTGTTGGTGTCAATGAAAGGAATGATGTCCCATTGTTGGTGTCCGTGAAAGGAATGATGTCCCATTGTTGGTGTCAATGAAAGGAATGATGTCCCATTGTTGGTGTCCGTGAAAGGAATGATGTCCCATTGTTGGTGTCAATGAAAGGAATGATGTCCCATTGTTGGTGTCAGTGAAAGGAATGATGTCCCATTGTTGGTGTCAGTGAAAGGAATGATGTCCCATTGTTGGTGTCAGTGAAAGGAATGATGTCCCATTTTTAGTGCCAGTGAAAGGAATGATGTCCCATTAATGGTGTCAGTGAAAGGAATGATGTCCCATTGTTGGTATCAGTGAAAGGAATGGTGTCTCATTGTTTGTGTTAGTAAAAGGAATGATGTCTCATTGTTGGTGTCAGTGAAAAGAATGGTGTCTTATTGTTGGTGTCAGTGAAAGGAATGGTGTCTCATTGTCATAGCTCCCAACTCTCCCCAATTTTGAGGGACTGTCCCTGATTTGAAGCAATGTCCCTCTGTCCCTCTTTCCTCCTCATTTGTCCCTCATTTTAGTCTGATCTATATAGTTGTATATAAAATGCACTTTTTATCCTTGAAAAAGTGTTTCCCAGCGCTAAACCTTTCATCCAATTTCTAAATTGTTGCAACTGTAAATTTCAAGAGCCAATATAAAGGAATAGTAGTGGTAAAAAAAGTACTTGTGGGTTTCACTAATCATTTTTTAGTACAATCCCCTTTTAAGGGGGTGTGGCAGGGTGTGTGTCCTGTCCCTACATACATTTGCTAATAAGTGTCCCTTATTCCCATCTTAAAAAGTTGGTGTCAGTGGGAGGAAAAGTGCCCCCCATCAGGAGGAGAAATAGTACCTCAAGGGCCAGATAAAAGCACGCAAAGGGCACTTTTGCTGCATTTAGAGAGAATAGAATTCTAAGTGTCCAGGATCCAATTAGATCCCTGGCACCCAACGGGTGTGGATTGGGTGCCACATGCAGTCCCTCAGAACCCCTGTGGGCACTCATCTGTGTTTCCCTATTGCCCTGTTATAGCAGTGATTTCTAGCAGTCTCATGTAATATGTCTCTATGACTGTCTCCTAAAGCATGTCTACAGTCTGCAACAACTCCTACAGCATGGTCATAATCTTAGAGTCTCCTGCACCATGTCCACAGTCTCTGATCATCTGGTGTATTATATCTACAGTCTCTTACCATCTCTTGTATCTTGTCTGCAGTCTCTGACCAACTCTTGTGTCCTTTCTACAGTCTCTGACCATCTCTTGTATCATGTCTGCAGTCTCTGACCAACTCTTGTATCATGTCTGCAGTCTCTGACCATCTCTGGTATCATGTCTGCAGTCTCTGACCATCTCTTGTATCATGTCTGCAGTCTCTGAAAATCTCTAGTATCATGTCTGTAGTCTCTCTGTAGGTCCCCCCAACCCCACCCCCAGAATCCATACCAGACCCTTTGCGTTTGGTATGGATCTTGAGGGGGAACCCCACGCCAAAATTAAAAAAAATGGTGTGGGGTCTCCCCAGGATTATACCAGACCCTTCGGTCTGGTATGGAATTTAAGGGGAATCTCCACTTCTCCCCGTTCTTTCTCCCTCCGCTTCTTCTCCCTCCAATTATTCTCCCTCCATATCTGCCATTTCTTATATAGCCCTGGGACATGGCCATCTGGGGGATGTCACACGAAAGCCCCGCTCCCTTGTATCGCTATGTTCCATGGCTATATAAGAAATGGCCCACCGGACTTGACATAATGGCGGGAGGCAGCTTCAGAAGAAGACGTCATCGGCGTAGGGAGTAGTGATGGCCGAACGGTTCGCCCGGCGGTCGTTTCGCGGCGAATTTCCGACATTCGCGGTCCGCACGTTCGAACGCCTTTTTCCGTCGTTCGCCGCGGCGGACTTACGTGTTTAATGTATACAAGAACTTTAACCTTTGGTGACACGTTTATCATGTGATACAGGACAGCCAATTGAGACATGACAGCACATGGACACTTGTACATTCCCCCTAACCTATAAATACACCCGATCCGGTGGCCATTTTACATTCTTTCTTCTGTTAAGATAGGGACAGGTTCCTGTGTGGAGTAGGGAGAGATAAACCACTAGCTATTTGGTACACAAAAGTTCTTTTCAGGACTGGTATAGGTGTTAGGTGTTGATAGGTTTGCTGTGCTGCTGATTCTTGCAGCAGCCTGAGTGTCTTTTGTTAGTTTAGAGAAAGGGAAAGGACGGTGTATGCTACAGGGACAGCCAGATTAGTCTTTCATCATCATCATCATCATCATCATCATTAGCTGTTACTATCAAGGTCCACAAAAGAGCTGTTCCAGTAACCACTAATCGTTCTCTTTTTTTGCCAATTTGTATAGGGACAGGAAGGAAGCAGTGTTGTCAGGCAGTGAGGGTAATTTTAAAGACTTGCTGTTATTATTAGTTCCACAAAGGTTCTTTTCAGGACTGGTATCAGTGGTACAGTAATAGGCTTGTACATGTATAATATTCTTTCTTCCAAATATAGAAAGGATATTATACTTGACTGCTGCCCTTCTGCTGCAGTCTGCTAAACATTCACAACTCACTTGTTCCACAAAAGTTCTTATAAGGACTGGTAACTTGGTATAGGGTGCTACGGTACATAGGCTTGAGTGCGGTACAGTCTGCTGTTCTGTAAGGACCGCTATCGGTCCACAATAGATAGGGTTGACGTGCACCACTGCTGACCGCTGCCCTATACTGCAGCAGTCCTTCAGCGGTATAGGGACTGACGTACAGTCTGCTAATCACTAACACACAACCTGCTTGTTCCACAAAAGTTCTTATAAGGACTGGTAACTTGGTATAGGGTGCTACGGTACATAGGCTTGAGTGCGGTACAGTCTGCTGTTCTGTAAGGACCGCTATCGGTCCACAATAGATAGGGTTGACGTGCACCACTGCTGACCGCTGCCCTATACTGCAGCAGTCCTTCAGCGGTATAGGGACTGACGTACAGTCTGCTAAACACTAATACACAACCTGCTTGGTCCACAAAAGTTCTTATAAGGACTGGTAACTTGGTATAGGGTGCTACGGTACATAGGCTTGAGTGCGGTACAGTCTGCTGTTCTGTAAGGACCGCTATCGGTCCACAATAGATAGGGTTGACGTGCACCACTGCTGACCGCTGCCCTATACTGCAGCAGTCCTTCAGCGGTATAGGGACTGACGTACAGTCTGCTAAACACTAATACACAACCTGCTTGGTCCACAAAAGTTCTTATAAGGACTGGTAACTTGGTATAGGGTGCTACGGTACATAGGCTTGAGTGCGGTACAGTCTGCTGTTCTGTAAGGACCGCTATCGGTCCACAATAGATAGGGTTGACGTGCACCACTGCTGACCGCTCACCTATACTGCAGCAGTCCTTCAGCGGTATAGGGACTGACGTACAGTCTGCTAATCACTAACACACAACCTGCTTGTTCCACAAAAGTTCTTATAAGGACTGGTAACTTGGTATAGGGTGCTACGGTACATAGGCTTGAGTGCGGTACAGTCTGCTGTTCTGTAAGGACCGCTATCGGTCCACAATAGATAGGGTTGACGTGCACCACTGCTGACCGCTGCCCTATACTGCAGCAGTCCTTCAGCGGTATAGGGACTGACGTACAGTCTGCTAATCACTAACACACAACCTGCTTGTTCCACAAAAGTTCTTATAAGGACTGGTAACTTGGTATAGGGTGCTACGGTACATAGGCTTGAGTGCGGTACAGTCTGCTGTTCTGTAAGGACCGCTATCGGTCCACAATAGATAGGGTTGACGTGCACCACTGCTGACCGCTGCCCTATACTGCAGCAGTCCTTCAGCGGTATAGGGACTGACGTACAGTCTGCTAAACACTAATACACAACCTGCTTGGTCCACAAAAGTTCTTATAAGGACTGGTAACTTGGTATAGGGTGCTACGGTACATAGGCTTGAGTGCGGTACAGTCTGCTGTTCTGTAAGGACCGCTATCGGTCCACAATAGATAGGGTTGACGTGCACCACTGCTGACCGCTGCCCTATACTGCAGCAGTCCTTCAGCGGTATAGGGACTGACGTACAGTCTGCTAAACACTAATACACAACCTGCTTGGTCCACAAAAGTTCTTATAAGGACTGGTAACTTGGTATAGGGTGCTACGGTACATAGGCTTGAGTGCGGTACAGTCTGCTGTTCTGTAAGGACCGCTATCGGTCCACAATAGATAGGGTTGACGTGCACCACTGCTGACCGCTCACCTATACTGCAGCAGTCCTTCAGCGGTATAGGGACTGACGTACAGTCTGCTAATCACTAACACACAACCTGCTTGTTCCACAAAAGTTCTTATAAGGACTGGTAACTTGGTATAGGGTGCTACGGTACATAGGCTTGAGTGCGGTACAGTCTGCTGTTCTGTAAGGACCGCTATCGGTCCACAATAGATAGGGTTGACGTGCACCACTGCTGACCGCTGCCCTATACTGCAGCAGTCCTTCAGCGGTATAGGGACTGACGTACAGTCTGCTAATCACTAACACACAACCTGCTTGTTCCACAAAAGTTCTTATAAGGACTGGTAACTTGGTATAGGGTGCTACGGTACATAGGCTTGAGTGCGGTACAGTCTGCTGTTCTGTAAGGACCGCTATCGGTCCACAATAGATAGGGTTGACGTGCACCACTGCTGACCGCTGCCCTATACTGCAGCAGTCCTTCAGCGGTATAGGGACTGACGTACAGTCTGCTAAACACTAATACACAACCTGCTTGGTCCACAAAAGTTCTTATAAGGACTGGTAACTTGGTATAGGGTGCTACGGTACATAGGCTTGAGTGCGGTACAGTCTGCTGTTCTGTAAGGACCGCTATCGGTCCACAATAGATAGGGTTGACGTGCACCACTGCTGACCGCTCACCTATACTGCAGCAGTCCTTCAGCGGTATAGGGACTGACGTACAGTCTGCTAAACACTAATACACAACCTGCTTGTTCCACAAAAGTTCTTATAAGGACTGGTAACTTGGTATAGGGTGCTACGGTACATAGGCTTGAGTGCGGTACAGTCTGCTGTTCTGTAAGGACCGCTATCGGTCCACAATAGATAGGGTTGACGTGCACCACTGCTGACCGCTGCCCTATACTGCAGCAGTCCTTCAGCGGTATAGGGACTGACGTACAGTCTGCTAAACACTAATACACAACCTGCTTGGTCCACAAAAGTTCTTATAAGGACTGGTAACTTGGTATAGGGTGCTACGGTACATAGGCTTGAGTGCGGTACAGTCTGCTGTTCTGTAAGGACCGCTATCGGTCCACAATAGATAGGGTTGACGTGCACCACTGCTGACCGCTCACCTATACTGCAGCAGTCCTTCAGCGGTATAGGGACTGACGTACAGTCTGCTAATCACTAACACACAACCTGCTTGTTCCACAAAAGTTCTTATAAGGACTGGTAACTTGGTATAGGGTGCTACGGTACATAGGCTTGAGTGCGGTACAGTCTGCTGTTCTGTAAGGACCGCTATCGGTCCACAATAGATAGGGTTGACGTGCACCACTGCTGACCGCTCACCTATACTGCAGCAGTCCTTCAGCGGTATAGGGACTGACGTACAGTCTGCTAAACACTAATACACAACCTGCTTGGTCCACAAAAGTTCTTATAAGGACTGGTAACTTGGTATAGGGTGCTACGGTACATAGGCTTGAGTGCGGTACAGTCTGCTGTTCTGTAAGGACCGCTATAGGTCCACAATAGATAGGGTTGACGTGCACCACTGCTGACCGCTCACCTATACTGCAGCAGTCCTTCAGCGGTATAGGGACTAAGAGTTTTGTCACAGGGTCATTTAAAAAATGACATGCAGAGGAAGAGGCAGGCCCTTCCGCAGGGGTGGTAGGGGTAGGGCAGGAGCAACAGGCTTGAGCCAAAGTGGGAAGTTGCAGAAGGTGCGTTCAATTACTTTAAAGGATGCACCAGACTTGGTTGAGTGGCTCGCTCAGCCTTACTCTTCTGCACCCTCCTCATCCTCTCGATCTGCACCCTCTTCTTCACTCTCTGCTATGTGCACCCCCAAAGACACTACCACCAACAACACGACCACCACCACCACCACCACATACCTTCCGCTTGAGTCACTGGAATTATTTTCCGATCCATATCAAGAGGACATTTCTGATGCGCAGCCACTCTTGGTATTGGATCAGGAAGAGGAGGTAGCAACAAGCGCTACTCAGCAGTCTGACGCCAGTACCCAGATCAGCCCAAGGAGGAGGTTGGTCCCCGGTGTTGCTGCCTACTCCGAGATCTCTACTTATAGCGGTGGGGAAGGTGACGTTGATGATGACGTGTCTAGTGATGTCACGTGGGTGCCCACAAGAGAGGAAGAGGAGGGGAGTTCAGAGGGAGATATGGACCAGCAGATAGGGAGGAGAAGCAGCAATGACTTACATTGCACAGCAGGGACAAAGCAGACTGCAAATGTATCAGGAGCGAGTCATCGACCATGTACGGTCACATCTGGCGCTCCCAGGACACCGGCACATGGCTCCGCAGTGTGGGCTTTTTTTAACGTGTCCGCTGCTGACAATAGCGTTGCCATCTGCAATCTTTGCAGTCAACGCGTTAGTCGCGGTAAGCCCAATACTCACCTAGGGACGACCGCCTTAAGAAGGCACATGAGCAGCCATCACCGAGCCCAGTGGGAGCAACGGAACACACAAAGCCACACTGCAGGCTCTCACCGTCCAGCCTCGTCTTCTACTTCTCCTTCTCCTCTCTCCTCACAATTGTCCTCCACTCCACCTTCCATCACGCCAAGCTCACATTTTTCTGCAAAAAGGCAGGCTTCCGTGGGCCTAATGTTTGAGCGTAAAAAAATGATGATGCCGGATAACCCTCTTGCCCAACGGTTGGCGGCTGGCTTGTCAGAACTCATAGCCCGCCAACTACTGCCATATAAACTGGTGGACTCGGAGGCCTTTCGCAAATTTGTGGCCATTGGAACACCACAATGGAAGGTCCCAGGAAGGAAGTATTTCTCAGAGAAGGGCATCCCAGAGCTATATGGCCATGTTCAGCGGCAAGTGAATGTATCTCTGGCACACAGTGTCGGTGCCAAGATACATCTGACCACAGACACGTGGTCTAGCAAACACGGGCAGGGAAGGTATATCAGTTTTACTGCCCACTGGGTGAACCTTCTGACGGCCGTCAAGCATGTAACCCGTGGCACCCGTGTAGATTTGGTTTTACCGCCACGGATTGCATGCAGGCCTGACTCTTCTTCTCCTCCTCCTACTCCATCCTCCTCCCTCTCCTCCTCAGCTGCCTCCTCCTTTTCCGCTGCTAGCGTCTCTTCCACTGCACCGCCCAAGCTCCCCAGAACCTATTCCACATGCCAGGTGAGACGTTGCCATGCCGTGCTGCGTCTGTTGTGCCTGGAAGCAAAGAGCCACACTGGCCCGGCACTCCTTTCAGCTTTGCGTTCACAGGCAGATGAGTGGCTAACACCGCTCAATTTGACAGTTGGTAAAGTGGTGTGTGACAACGGTGCCAATCTGCTTAGCGCATTGAAACAGGGCAAAATCACGCACGTGCCGTGCATGGCACACGTCTTAAACTTGGTCGTGCAGCGATTCCTTGTCAAATACCCTGGGGTCCAGGACATCTTGCGGCAGGCAAGGAAAATCTCGGCCCATTTCAGAAGATCTTACACGGCCATGGCTCGCCTTGCTGACATTCAGCGGCGACACCATCTGCCGGTCAGACGTCTTATTTGCGATTGCCCGACGCGATGGAACTCAACCTTCTATATGCTTGATAGGCTGCTCCAGCAGAAACGTGCAGTTAACGTCTACCTGTATGAACTCTGCGAAAGAAACGGTTCTGGGGAGCTGGGTTTTTTTTCACCGCGCCAGTGGCTGCTCATGCGCGACACATGCAGACTTCTGCGGCCATTTGAGGAGATCACCAAACTGGTCAGTCGCAGCCATGGCGCCATCAGTGACATGGTACCTTATGCCTTCTTTCTGGAGCGTGCATTGCGTCGTGTCATTGATCAGGCTGTGGAGGAGCAGGAGCGGGAAGATGAGGAAGTCGCAATGCTGGATGAATTCCCAGGGGGGGCTACTCTATCTGAGACAAGTCAACAACAGGAGTCTGATGAGGAGTCAGAGGAGGATGGTGCCGGGGCGGATGAGCAGGAGCAAGAAGAGCATGCTTTAAACCTTTCTGGGATCCCTGTTGTGCGAGGATGGGGAGAGGAGAATGAAGAGGACGACATTATCCTGGATGATGAGCAGGAGCCAGGCCACCACACCGCTTCCACTTTAGTGCAAATGGGGGCCTTCATGCTCCAGTGTTTTAATAGGGACCCCCGTATAAAAAGCATGAGGGTCAAGGACCAGTACTGGGTGGCAACGTACTTAGACCCCCGGTACAAACACAAAATGGCGGAAATGTTACCGCCGTCGCAGAGGGCTGTCAGAATGCAGCACTTCCAGGCCTTGCTTCGAGAAATGCTGCATTCTGCTTTTGCGTGCGCTGGCAGAGGAGCAATTCCCACTCCCAGAGAAGGATTTGCGGGTACCAATCCAACAGCGCCTGCAAGAAGAGGCCGGTTTGAAGATGTGTTGGTGACTTCGGATATGAGGTCATTCTTTCAGCCGACCCATCGACAGGTGTCATCCGGATCCAGCATCAGGGAACGCCTAGACCGTCAGGTGTCCGACTACATTGGGTTAACGGCCGATGTGGACGCTCTGAGGAGTGATGAACCCCTAGACTACTGGGTGGGCAGGCTTGACCTCTGGCCAGAGCTTGCCCAATTTGCAATCGAACTGTTGGCTTGCCCCTCATCCAGTGTCCTGTCCGAAAGGACGTTCAGCGCAGCAGGGGGGATTGTGACCGATAAGCGTACTCGCCTAGCTCACCACAGTGTTAACTACCTCACATTTCTAAAAATGAATGAGGCATGGATCTCGGAGGAATTCAACACATGTGACCAGTAGACCATGTATATGTCTATAAACTATTTTTTTAATCAAGCACACAGACCTTCTTAATTCATTTGGCTCACTTCCTTGACCCAAAAAAGCACACCGTACTATATGCCCCTACCCTCCTCTTTGAAGAGGTTGAGCGGTGTCATATTTCTACTGGGGCTGCTTATGATATCCCTGTGCTGTGCTGACTTCCTCCTGGGGGTTCTTATTATGAAGGGATCACACTATCCCTGTGCTGTGCTGACTTCCTCCTGGGGGTTCTTATTATGAGGGGATCACACCATCCCTGTGCTGTGCTGACTTCCTCCTGGGGCTGCTTACGGTGCTGCTGTCAGTGCTGTATGTCACGGTGCTGCTGTCAGCGCTGTATGTCACGGTGCTGCTGTCAGCGCTGTATGTCACGGTGCTGCTGTCAGCGCTGTATGTCACGGTGCTGCTGTCAGCGCTGTATGTCACGGTGCTGCTGTCAGCGCTGTATGTCACGGTGCTGCTGTCAGCGCTGTATGTCACGGTGCTGCTGTCAGCGCTGTATGTCACGGTGCTGCTGTCAGCGCTGTATGTCACGGTGCTGCTGTCAGCGCTGTATGTCACGGTGCTGCTGTCAGCGCTGTATGTCACGGTGCTGCTGTCAGCGCTGTATGTCACGGTGCTGCTGTCAGCGCTGTATGTCACGGTGCTGCTGTCAGTGCTCTGTATTACGGTGCTGCTGTCAGATGCCTCTATCACGGTGCATGTGTCATTCCGGTATGTCACGCTGCTGGTGATCATCTCCTGCACCCTCTTCTTTGCCTACCCTGGTCCCTGACCTTCCCTCTCCTCCATTGCCTTCATTAGCTCCATAGTCCTGAATTGTTAGAACAATTTCCCAAATAAAATAAAAATGCTTGTAGTTATCGATCCCAAATTCACCTCATACATGTATTATGTCATTGTCCAGATGGTGGGACTACGTTTTACCCCCTAATAATTACCACGTGGCCGCAAATTCGACATGAAGGTTTGCAAAGTTCGCCTCCCATTGAAGTCAATGGGGCCCGCGGCGAACGGTCGGTTTCGCGAACGTTTGGGTCCGTTCGCATTTCGCGTTCGCGAAACGTCCCGTCGGAAGTTCGTCCATCACTAGTAGGGAGAAGAAGCGGAGGGAGGGACTAAAAGGGCCTGGTATGGATCTGGGGGTGACCCCACGCCCTTTTTTATTTTTTTTTATTTTAGTGTGGAGTTTTCCCCATAAGATCCACAGAGCACAAGTCACATGCCGCTAATCGGATCAGTTAAGATGATGATCTGACTTGGATGCGACTTACATTCAAATAAATGGGCTCAAATTGTGCCCAAGCCGGACGAAAGTAGTACAGGGAGAATTTTCAAAGTCGGGCTGACACAAGTCGGAACCAGTTAAGATGACTCTCATTGATTTTGACAAGTCATGCAACTTATGCTCTGGAAGTTGGAGCGCATGTTGGACCAGTGTGAATAAGATCCAATAGTACTCTTATGCCCTGTACACACGATCAGACATTTCAACGTCAAAATCCGTCAGATTTTTTCTGACGAATTTTGGCCCAAACTTGTCTTGCATACACACGGTCTCACAAAGTTGTCGGAAAATCCGATCGTTCAGAACGAGGTGACGTATATCACGCACGACGGGACTATAAAGAGGCCAGTAGCCAATAGCTTTCATCTCATAATTTATTCTGAGCATGCATGGCACTTTGTGCGTCGGAATTGTCTACACGTGACCGGAATTTAAACGATCGGATTTTGTTGTCGGAAATGTTTAGATCCAGCTCTCAAACTTTGTGTGTCGGAAATTCTGATGGAAAAAGTCTGATGGAGCCCCCACACACGATCGGAATTTCCGACAACACAGTCCGATCGCACATTTTCCGTCAGAAACTCCGACCGTGTGTATGGCGCATTATTGTTATGCCCTGTAAACACGGTCGAACATTCCGACGTCAAAATCCGTCTGATTTTTTTCCGATGGATGTTGGCCCAAACTCGTCTTGCATACACAGGGTCGCAAAAATCCAATCGTTCAGAACGCGGTGACGTACAACGCGTATGTCGGGACTATAAAGAGGCCAGTAGCCAATAGCTTTCGTCTCGTCATTTATTCTGAGCATGCGTGGCACTTTGTCCGTCGGAATTGTCTACACGCGATCGGAATTTAAACAATCGGAATTTGTTGTCAAAAATTTTTAGATCCAACTCTCAAACTTTGTGCGTCGGAAATTCCGACGGAAAAAGTCCGATGGTGCCCACACATGATCGGATTTTCCAACAACACGATCCAATCGCACATTTTCCGTCGGAAAGTCTGACTGTGTGTACAGGGCATAAAGGTGTACCTAATATACTGTGCTATTTCAGAGGTTTATCTAATGAGCCCTATTACAGGAAAAGTAGACCCAACCCTCCATATTATAACAGGTAACCCAGGAATTTTCGATGATTGCTTAGTACATGTTATTACTTTCCATAATATTAGCGCACTTATTATAAATGATGAGCTAGGAGCTCCTTTTATTGGAACGTTACTAAAGCTCCGTGTTCCTGTAAATCTTTATACTGTACCCATCACTGCTGCAAATGTCATCCTCCCCATTAAAGCATCGTCATCACCTGAAGATAAAAGCTCCCCGCTAAAGAAATCTCTCAGGTTTAGGTCACAGTGACAGCGGCAGTGACGTGGTGGTAAAAATAGGCAGTTGATCTGTGTTTTTACAGCCCCCTTGGCTCCCCAGCGTGGCCCAAGCGAGTTATTTAAAGTGAAATAAAACATGAAGCTAGGCTTTAAAGCTCAACTTCCGTCAAAACTTTATATTTCAGTTTGGCTAGACATGGTAAAGGTTGAAACCCTAAAGCGGTTGTAAACCTCAGACATGAAATATGAACAAAGCCTATCCCTCTATAATGTGTACTTGTCTCAATCCAGAGCACTAATGCTGCGTACAAACGATCGGAAAAAGATATGACGGCTTTTCCGACGGGATTCCATTCAAGTTTGCCTTGCATACACGCGCCCACGCAAAAGTTCACTGAAATTACAACCGTCAAGAATGCGGTGATGTACAACACTACGACGAGTCGAGAAAATGAAGTTCAATGCTCCCGAGCATGCGCCAAATTGGTTCTGAGCATGCGTAGGAATTTTGCACGTCGGAATTGCCACAGACGATCGCATTTTCAGATAGGAACTTTTTCTGACCGAAAAAATTGAGAACCTGCTCTCAATCTTTTGCTGGCTGGAATTCCAGCAGCAAAAGACCGATGGAGCATACACACGGTCGCATTTTCCGCCGAAAAACTCTCATCTCTCTTTTGCGGGCCGAAATTCCGATCGTGTGTATGCATAAGTGTCTTTTCTCTCTGCTGCCTAGTTCCTTTTGCCAAGTTTTGCAGACACCAGGGCTGGGACAAGGGGTGGGCAGGAGGGTTGGCTGCCCCGGGCACTATGGTATCATGTGAGGTGAGGGGGTGCAACAAGAAGATTGGGGGAGGGGATTTGTGTTTAAGGTTGGGTTCACACTGCTGCGGTGATGAGATCGGATGTGATTCGCACCGCACTGCAGTGCAAATTACATCCGATCTCTTTTGCGATGCGAGTTCAGCCATACAGATAGTATGGCTGAATTCGCAACGCATCCGGCCCAAACTCGCACAGGACCCTTTTTTTAGTCCGCAGCAGAATCGGATCGCATGGGTGTTCACACAAATGCGATCCGATTCCTGTCCGAGTTTGCAGATCGCACTGCGATATGCGAACTGATCTGAGGGTGTCATTAACTTTTCACTGACACTCCCAGCCTTTCGCATAGGGCAGTGTGAACTGCCGCCGGGAGGCATGCGATGCGGGAACCTTCAGCGTATTCACAGCGTTCCCGCATCGCAGCAGTGTGAACCCAGCCTAAAGGGGGGATTTGGGTGGTGGCAAGAGGTAAGTATTGTTCTAGGAGCGAAAATTGGAGGGGGGGATGAGTGCTAAGAGTGGTGATTTAGGGGGATTTGTGCTGGGGGGGGGGATTTAGAAGGAAATTTGTGCTGGGAAGGGGAAATGTGAAGTGTAGGGGGGGAGGGCGATGTGTACTAGAAGGGGAAATTTTAGGGTTAGAGGATTTGTGATATGAGGGGTGATTTTCTTTTTTTTGAGGGGCTGCATTCGAGTTAGGGGGATTTAGGGGATGGGGGGAAAAAATTTGCACTGAGAGAGGGGTTTTCAGCGGGGGGGGGGCAAATTTGTACTTTGAGGAGGGGGAATTTATGCTTAGGGGATAAGCATGCAGATTAGTGCTCAGTGCTTTTGTGGGGTGAATTTTGCTGACACATAATGTTCATACATCTTGGGGGGGGGGGGGCGCAGTTTGGCATGTTCGCCCTGGGCTCTAGATGACCTTGTCCCGGAACTGCCTGACACCAAGAGAAAAAGGGTGACAGAGGTGGGACCTTTAGCTGATTGATTTCAGCTCTCCGCCCCCTTTTTTTCTGCCAGCTCAGACAAGTTTAATAAATTCAGGACTTTGAAAGGATGTAGAGAAGACTGCAGATGAACAGGTTCAACTTTTGTAGGAGGATTTGTTTTATTTGTAGCACCTGAGGCCAGTCACTTTACCAGTTTGCCATCTGTGTCGCTGTTGTGGATTTGTACCCTCACTTCCTGTCGGAACAGGAAATGATAGGAAATTGCTCCAATGGCAAGACAAACCAAAACATTACCAGTAGGGTGTGGGAGGAGTAGAACATCCCACAATGTTTTTATAGACCTGTGTTGGTGGGGGGTTCGGGCATCAGTTTGATATCAGTCTGAGATCTCGGAAGCATTCAGAATTCATTGGCAGGTGCATTTAACCTGCAGTTGACCTCCTTCTGACTTGCTTTAAAGTGGTTGTAACCCTTAAATATACCCAGTGAAGTGACTGGGCTCAGGTGATACACAAAGATGAAACAAATTCTCCTACATACATTGTATCTGTTTATCTGCAGCCTTCTCTCCTCTACAGCCTCATAAAACACACATATGAAAGGCTTTTTCTCATCTCCAGCAGGCAGGGGGCGTAATCTGATGTCACAAACTGCACCGCATAGAGTAGGGAGTTAAAGCCCCTTTCACACTGGGGGGGAGCGGCATTGGCGGTAAAACTATGATATTTTTAGCACCGCTTTACTGTCATTTTAGCAGCGGTATTTGGCTGTTAGCAGGGGCTAAAACCACCCCGGTAGTGGCCATATACCGCCGTTAAAATGATGGCAAAGCGGCTCTAAAAATATGTTCTGGGGTGTGCGCCCCAGGGGGCGCGTGACAGCGGAATTCTGGGAGGAAGTCATAGTATGTCCTCCCAGAGTTAAGCAACCGCCCTGTAGCCGTCATGAGTGGTTAAAGGGAGTCCAGAGCCAAAACTGAAAAAAAATGGTGTGGGGTCCCCCCAAAATCCATACCAGACCCTTATCTGAGCACGTAACCTGGCAGGCCACAGGAAATGGGGGGGGGGAGAAGAGAGAGTGCCCTCCTCCTGAACCATACCAGGCCACATGCCCTCAACATGGGTAGGGTGTTTTGGGGGTCCCCCCCAAAACACCTTGTCCCGTGTTGGTGGGGACAAGGGCCTCATCCCCACAACCCTTGCCCGGTGGTTGTGGGGGTCTGCAGGTGGAGGCTTATCAGAATTTGGAAGCCCCCTTTAACAAGGGACCCCCCTTTTAAATACCACATGCCTCAACCACTACTTAATTATCGCGTGCATTTAATTATTTATTATCTTCTGTGAATTGAGTTTAATGCCTGTACATGCGCTATTTACTGAGCTTGAACTGCAGAATGGTGTAGTAAATTGACAGTTTCAGGATCGAATGCTGTATTAAGGCTCCATTCACACCTGAGTGTACTGAATTTCCAGTATCAAGGCAGAACATGGGACACGTGTGCGATGCCATTATTTCTTAATGGCACCCCAAATGTGGAGTGATTTTTCAGAGATTGTCGAGAATCTAAAATCGCAGCAAAAATTGCAATGGCAAACACTCTCTGGCTCTGTACCAAGATTTGCTACATTCTTTGGAGCGTTTTTGGAGCAGATGGAGGCCCATTTAAATGAAAACCAATTTTTTTTCCTCAGTTTAGGCTGATATGTATTCTATTTTTGGTATTAAAAAAAATCAGAATAAGCGTATATAGATTGGTTTGCGCAAAAATTATAGCATCTAAAAAATAGGGGATAGTTTTATGGCATTTTTATTATAATTATTTTTTTTGTAGTAATGGCGGCGATCTGCGATTTTTATCATCAATGCGACATTATGGCTGACACATCGGACACTTTTGACACTATTTTGGGACCATTGTCATTTATACAGCGATTAGTGCTATAAAAATGCACTGATTACTGTGTAAATGACACTGGCAGGGAAGAGGTTAAACACCAGGGGGTGATTAAGGGGTTAAGTGTGTCCTAGGGAGTGATTCTAACTGTGGGGGGGGGGGGGGGTGGGCTACTACTCACATGACAGCGATCACTGCTCCCTCTGTCATATCACTAGGCAGAATGGGGAAATGCCTTGTTTACAAAGGCATCTCCCCATTCTTCCACTCTGTGACAAGATTGCGGGCACTCGGGGACATATAGTCCACAGGACCCACGAACACGGAGCACGCGGTGGGCGTGCGCATGCACACAATGCCGCATCTTAAAGGGGTCGTACCTGTATGCCCTTTTGCCCACCTGTGCCATTCTGCTGACGTATATATTGACATGCTGCGGTCGGGAAGGGGTTAAACTCAGTTGGTGCCTTATCTGAATTAAATTAGCTTCAGAACCTGTGTCATTTTTATGTGTTCGGGTTTGAAGGGATGAGGTGGCAACCCTATCTAGTGCCCAGGGGCAAAGATGCCAAGTGCCAATGTATAAGCATCATGTGTCAGCAAGAATCACCTCCCTCCCCTCCAAAAATAAGTTGAGCACTAATCTTTAAATTTACCCCTAAAGCAGAGTTTGACTCAAAAGTGGAACTTCTGCTTGTTTGTCTCCTCCCCCCTCCGGTGCCACATTTGGTACCTTTTCGGGGGAGGAGGGAAGGGTACCTGTTTTTGACAGGTACCCTGCCCCACTTCTGGGAGAGATGGCCGCTGTCTGGTCTCTCGAAAGTTCGCCCCCCCCCACCCCCTTCCTCTGCTGCCGGACTAATTAGAAAGCACAGCACGCTTTGCGCATGCGCAGTAGGGAACCGGCTGTGAAGCCGGAAGGCTTCAGTGTCTGCTTCCCTTACCAGGAATGGCGGCGGCACCCGACAGCTGATCCAAAGATCGGCTAGGGTGCCGACATTGCGGGCTCCCCGGACAGGTAAGTGTCCATATATTAAAAGTCAGCAGCTGCAGTATTTGTAGCCACTGACTTACATTTTTTTGTGAGGGGGCCGGACGTCCTCTTTAACCGCTTCAGCCCCGGAAGATTTGGCTGCTAAATGACCAGGCCATTTTTTGCGATACGGCACTGCATTGCTTTAACTAACAATTGCTCGGTTGTGCGTCGATGTACCCAAACAAAAATTACATCCTTTTTTTCCCACAAATAGAGCTTTCTTTTAGTGTGTTTGATCCCCTCTGCGGTTTTTATTTTTTGCGCTATCAACAAAATAAAAGCGACAATTTTGAAAAAACTTTTACTTTTTGCTATAATAAATATCCCAAATTTAAAAAAAAGAAATAACATTTTTCCTCAGTTTAGGCTGATATGTAAAAAAAAATGCAATAAGCGTATATTTATTGGTTTGCGCAAAAGTTATAAGCCCTGTACACGCGGTTGGATTTTCCAACGTAAAAGGTCCGATCGGATAATGTTGTCGGAAAATCCGATTGTGTGTGGGCTCTATCTGACTTTTTCTGTCGGAAATCCCGACGGAAAAAGTTTGAGAGCTGGATCTAAAATTTTCCGACAACAAAATCAGAACGGACTTTTTCCGATCGTTTGTAGAGAATTCCGACAGACAAAGTGCCACGCATGCTCAGATTAAATTACAAGACCAAAGCTATTGTCTACTAGCCTCTACGTAGTTCCGTCGACGCAACGAACGTCACTTCGTTCTGAACGATCAGATTTTCCGACAACTTTGTCTGACCGTGTGTATGCAACACCAGTTTGGCACAAAATCCGTCGGAAAAAATCCGATGGATTTTGTTGTCGCAATGTCCGGCCGTGTGTACAAGGCAATAGCGTTTACAAAATAGGGGATAGATTTATGGCATTTTTATTATTATTATTTTTTTCTTACTAGTAATGGCAGTGATCAGCAATTTTTATCGGGACTATTGCGGCGGGCAAATTGGACACTTTTGACACATTTTTGAGACCATTGTCAACTATACAGGAATCAGTGCTATAAAAATGCACTGATTACTGTATAACTGTCACTGGCAGGGAAGGGGTTTAACACTAGGGGGCGATCAAGGGGTTAACTGTGTTCCCTAGGTGTGTTCTAACTGTAGGGGGGATGGGACTGTCTAGGGGAGGAGAGAGATCAGTGTTCATACTTAGTATGAACACACATCTGTCTCCTTTCCCCTGAGATCACAGATCCCGGTTCTCGCTCTGTCACGAATGATCGTGGGTGCTAGGCGGTCATCGCTGGACACTTGCATTGGCTGTGGGCACATGCTGGGGGCACGCACACCTCCTACAGCGTCTTAAAGGGCCAATGTACAGTTATGGCGGCTTGCCCAGGGGAGCCAGCCTGCCACAGTAAAACTGCAGCGGCCGGTCGGGAACATAAATTCCCTTTTCAAGCCAAACAAAAATTCCCCCTATTGCAGTACGAATTCCCCTCCCAGCTTAAGTCATCTTCCTCCCCAAATCCCCCTCCTAGCACAAATCCTCTACTCCTCACATTTTCCCTTGAGCATAAATCTCCCCTCTCCAAATTTCCCCCTTCCAGCACAAATCCCCCCTAAATCCCCTCTCCTAGCACTAATCCTCCTTCCAAATCTCCCCTCCTAGCACAAATCCCACAATCTCCCCTCCTAGCACAAATCCCACAATCATCCCCACTTGTAAAAATCTCCCCCCCCCCTCAATTCCCCTTCCTAACACAAATCCACCATCCTAGTACCAATCTCCCCTCCAAATCACCCCTTCTAGCAAAGTCCCCACTGTGCCCAGGGCAGTCAACCCCCCCCCCCCCCGCCCACCCCTTGTTCTGGCCCTGGGTGCTACACATGCATACACACATATAACCTGCATATATGTACAGCCCCCGGTTGCAGCTGTGTTCTACGTCGCTAAACACGGCACACATTGCCCTATGTATGGCCCTATTGATTGCTACAGCGCTGTGTTTAGATGCACACAAATCTATAGGCTGTACGCATCTAAACGCAGCATTTTTGATGCCTGTGTGAATGAGCCCCTATAATCCTAGACGTAAAATATATCATCTACACAAATTCCCTATATATTCTCTTCTAATGACCCGGCCTATGTCTGTACATAGAGCGCAGCCTCGTCCTGGAAGAACAGGATGCCGATGGAAGTGGTTGGGGATTTTGCTGCACTATGACTTGCTAAATGGGAAGGTTCATGATATCAGTTTTATGCTCCCTGCCAGCTAATCCCTGGTGTATTCCAGCGAGTGAATCCGGGTAATAATGATACTTAGTGGCAGCAATGAGTTCAGCGACTCTACATTGCGGTACACTAACCAGACTGATTAGACTGCTCACACTTCTACAGATCCCTACTTCATATTACGCCAATGTATTTGTAATATTTGTAAAAAAAAAACAATAATATGCATCATACAATAAATAATTTCAGCCAATCAGATTTCACCTTTCCTCTTTATTAATGGAACACTACTTGTGCATTTGAAGCTAAGCAGTCACACTATATTACCAAAAGTATTGGGACACCTGCCTTTATGCCGCGTACACACAACCAGACTTTTCGATAGACTAGGTCCAACGGTCTTTCCGACAGACTTTCGGGAAAGTCCCGATGGACTTTCCAACTGAATGGACTTGGCCACACACAATGACGTACGACCGGACTAGAATAAGGAAGTTCATATCCAGTAGCCAATAGCTGCCCTAGTGTCGGTTTTTGTCCATCGGACTAGCACACACACGAGCGGATTTCTCCATAGGAACTGGGTCCGGTGGAGTTCCGGCAAAAAAATTTGAAACATGTTCTATTTCTAAAGTCCGTCAGATTTTTGGACAGCAAAGGTCCAATGGAGCCCACACATGATCAAATTGTCTGACGGATTTGTTCCGTGGGACCTTTGCTGTCAAAAAGTCCGGTCGTGTTTACGCGGCATTACACACACATGAACTTTAATAGCATCGCAGTCTAAAGCCTCGTACACACGATCGTATTATCCGCCGGGAATTGTGTGATGACAGACTGTTGGTGGAAAATCTGACCGTGTGTATGCTCCATTGGACAATTGTTGTCGGATTTTTCACGCACAAATGTTGGATGGCAGGCTTATAAATTTTCCACGGACAAATGTCTGTTGTCAGCTTTTTCCAATTGTGTGTACACAAGTCCGTCGGACAAAAGTCCAAAGTACAAACACGCATGCTCAGAAGCAAGGACGAACCGGAAGAGGTCGGTCTTGTAAACTAGCATTCGTAATGGAGAATTAACATTCCTGACGCTGCAAATTATGAAATCTCCAAATGCAGCGCACATTCTCTTCTTCTTTAATGGAATAATAATGAAGCTGCTTTGCTGGTGATACTGATGGAGTTCTGCCAAACGTATTTTAAAAGGCTTTAATTTTCTAGTGATATCAAGAATAATATTATTATGCTTGGTTTTTTTTTTGTGCAAGTTACCACAACACCATTATCTCGTAGTTTTTAAGATCAAAGATACAACTATGTTGTGTTCCTTGTCAATTTTACATTGTATTGTTTTAAATGTAACTGCCTACTCCCAAACTGTCATTTGAAGTAAAACACATAGTCAAGCATTATGCACATGGTGTATTTGGACGACAAATTCCGTCTGATTTTTTTCTGACGGATTTTGCCCCAAACTTGTCTTGCATACACACGGTCGCACAAAGTTGTTGGAAAATCCGATCGTTTAAAACAAGGTGACGTAAACCACGTACGACGGGACTATAAAGAGGCCAGTAGCCAATAGCTTTCGTCTCGTAATTTATTCTGAGCATACGTGGCACTTTGTGCGTCTGAATTGTCTACACATGATTCGGAATTTAAACAATCGGATTTTGTTTTTGGAAAATTTTAGATCCAGCTCTCAAACTTTGTGTTTCAGAAATTCCGACGGAAAAAGTCTGATGGAGCCCACACACGATCCGAATTTCCGACAACACAGTCTGATCATACGTTTTCCGTTGAAAAGTCCGACCGTGTGTACAGGGCATTATTCTCCACAATTTTCACAATTTTTTCATTGTACATTAACCCCTTCCCGCCGAGCGTACGCAGATGTGCATACTCGGCTTCCGGGAGGTATACCGGGATGATGCCCGCACCTGCAGGCATCATCCCGGTACCGTCTTTTTCAGCGGGCGATTGGCTATCCAGCCATAACAACCGAAGCGGCTAAAAGCTGCTCGGCTGTTATGCCGGAGGAGCAGGAGGGGACGTCCCCCCCTCCCGCCGCCTCCCGCCGCTGTTACCGGTGCTCCCGCTCGATTGGGAGCACCGACTCAAGATCCGGCACCTCCGGCTGTCGGGGAGGAACTGGAACGAAGCCATGATCGGCTTTGTTCCAGTATCCTAATCGTAAACACGGAAGCGACGTCATGACGTCACTTCCCATTTACTCGGCTGCCAATGGCGCCGGTTTTAAAAATATATACGGTATTCAGAAACGCCATTTTCGGCGATCTGAATACATTGAAGTGTAAAGGAGGGGTGGGGGGTCTTTTAGACCCCCCATCCCTCCATAAAGAGTACCTGTCACCACCTATTACTGTCACAAGGGATGTTTACATTCCTTGTGACAGAAATAAAAGTGATCAAATTATTTTTTTTTATTTTAAAACAATTTATTCATTTTCAAATAAATAAAATAAAAAAAAATTATTTTTTTTAAAGCGCCCGCCGTCCCCGCGAGCTCGCAAAGCGAAGAAAACGCATACGGAAGTCGCGCCCGCATATGTAAACGGTGTTCAAATCACACATGTGAGGTATCGCCGCGATCGTCAGAGCGAGAGCAATAATTCTAGCACTAGACCTCCTCTGCAATGCTAACCTGGTAACCGTAAAAAAAAAATTAAAGCGTCGCCTATTGAGATTTTTAGGTACCGTACTTTGTCGTCAATCCACGAGTGCGTGCAATTATAAAGTGTGACTTGTTTGGTATCTATTTACTCGGCGTAACATTATCTTTCACATTATGCAAAAAAATTGGGCTAATTTTACTGTTTCGTTTTTTTTTAATTCATGAAAGTGTCCCTTTTCCCAAAAAAAAAATACCGTGTGACATAAAATATTGCAACAATCGCCGTTTTATTCTCTAGAGTCTCTGCTAAAAAAATATATTTAATGTTTGGGGGTTCCAAGTAATTTTCTAGCAAAAAATATGGATTTTAACTTGTAAACACCAAATTCCAAAACTAGGCTTAGTCATGAAAGGGTTAAAAAAAGAAAACAAATAAAATTAGACATGCTATCTGCCAGTAGAACTTAACCAAAAAGTGCATTCTATGCATCCAAAAATATAGAAACTATACCAAATCAAATCATTATTTAACCAAAAAATAAAATAAAAGCCTCATGCATGTGTCGTGCTTCTTAATATAGAGGGTCAACAATGCCAAGAGTTGGTGAAAGCAGGGGGTCCGTCATCCGGAGATAATTCCGAAAATCATCTGGATTATTCTCCTGGAGCTCCCACAGCAAAGGCATATGACATAATTGGTCAAGATTAATAAAGCAACCAATTTTTGGTCCAAGAAATCCTCCTCCTCCTGTTCCTGGACTGGACTTAGGTAAAAGCAATAACTCCAAGGCCAATAATAAATAACACGTTATCTCCTCCGACTCCGCAACATGGCTGGTTGACGAACGGCCATTCTGAAACTAACTGAAGAGATGGATAAGCAAGTTTGGGGTGGAGGAACTTGACTGGCCTGCACAGAGTTGTGACCTCAACCCGATAGAACATCTTTGGTATGAATTATGCCACGTACACACGATCGGACTTTCCCGGCGGACTTAGCCCGGTGGACCAGAGTCTGTCGGACAATTCGATTGTGTGTGGGCTCCAGCGGACTTTTTCTTCCCCAAAGTCCGGCGGACCTAGAAATAAGACTTGCTTCAAAATTGTCTGCTGGACTGTGCTTTTAGCGGACAATCCGTTTGTCTGTGTGCTAGTCCGACGGACTAAAACCGACACTAGGGCAGCTATTGGCTACTGGCTATGAACTTCCTTATTCTACTTCATCACGTTTGAATCCAGTGGACTTTTGGAGTGATCCTGTATGGCCTAGTCCGCCGTTTGAAAGTCCAGCCGTCAGATTGTCCGCTAGACCAAGTCCGTTGAAAAGTCCGGTCGTGTGTACATGGCATTAGAGTGGAGACTGCGTGCCAAGCTTTCTCGTCCAACCTTAGTGCCTGACTTCACAAATGTGCTTCTGGGAAGGGTGGGCCAACTCAATATTGAACCCTACCGACTAAGATTGGGATGCCATTAAAGTTCATGTGCGTGTGAAGGCGTCCCAATACTTTTGGTAATATAGTGTATTTTTGTTTTGGGAACAGTAGGGAAAGGTTAGAAACTCTGTCAGGTTTTTATTGCTGTCTGTGGCCCTTCTGTGTGACCTTTGTTATGTGAGAGAAAGTGATCCAAGTTGTCACCAGAACAGCATTAGAGGGAAATCTTCTGATGGGGACACCTGTTCTGGTGACAGCTGTCTAAGACCCCTTTCCCATGAGTATAGCTGCTGACTCCCGATCCTCGGTGTGTCTCTTTACCAGCATTGGCTGCTTGTGCTTTGCAGGCGTTCAGTAGGCAGTATGCTATCTCCCACCTGCCTTTTTGAAGAGGGATTTTGTACTGAAATCTGTTTTCACTTTGACACAACCACATCCATTGGACATGATTGCATTGAGGATGTGGTGCAGCCCCATTCACTTCCATAGACAGGTGCTGGGCTACAGAAACATGGAAAAGGAGACAATTTCCTGAGTTTACATTCACTTACTGCTGTTATGCATTAATGGTTGTGTTGCACTATCCCCTCCAGTCAGCAGAGGGAGAACTCTAGCCAAAAAGCCTATGGATTCCTTTGCAGAACACTGAGGATCATGGGATTTGAACATATTGTGGAACTTATGGACCCTTTGCACTATAATTCCCAAGAAACACTGAAGCAAGGGGAAGCAGTGGAGCTGTTTTTCTGAGACTGTTTAGCTAAGCTTTTACTCTTGTTGCTGAGGGAAGCGATGAGATCACATCTGCTGCATACTGACTGGCTGTGAGAGGCCAGACCAGCAAAGACACCTTAGGCAGCACAGCACAGACCACCAGTGATTGGAGACCAGAGCATCCTCTCACCCTCTACTTCCCACTGCTGAATCACTGGAGGCATCCTGTGGAGAGGCTGAGGGGGCTCTACTTTCTGATGCGAGAACTTACAGCCAAACCACAAGGACTGGTCAGAGGGCACTGCCTATTGTGCACACTGCTAGCAGGGGCTGAGTTACTAGAGGCAGGACATTAAAGCAGAAATGGCCAGCAGCTGACAACCTGGTGGCCGACTTCTGGGTCTCAATCCCCATCCGCTGTCATTGGCCAGGCGGGGATGATGTCACTACCGTGCATGCAGGGAAGTTTAGTCAGCTTTGGCTTTGCCAAACTTGTACAGTGAGCACTAATTATCAGTGTAAACAATGTACTAAAAGCCTTGCTGGTTATCGTCTCTCCTTTCCTCACACAGACGTGGCGTGTGAGAAAAGGACTGCCGATAACTGGCAAGTCTGTTTACATGTGGTCAGCTGTGATCGGACACAGCTGATCACATGGTAAAGGGCTGCTGTGATTGGCCCTTTACCACGATCTTTGATCAGCTCTGTCGGAAAGACACAGTGATCACAGTGTGAGCCCGTTGCCTGCCACGAGTGCAGGGAGTGGGGTTCTGGGAGGATGTCCATGGACGCCCTCCCAGAACTGAACAACTGCACTGTAGCAGGGTCTTTAGGACTTCCCGGTCACGTAATCTCTGTGGATGGCTGGCACAGTAATCAGTTGATTGAGAGGACACCTTGCCAGCTCCCAATCATACATAGAGGCAGGGGGCTGTGACCGTCACTGTGCTGGGAGCGTGTGGTATGCGTGTTTTCAGCACAGAAGCTTTGGCTGCCATGGATGCATGTTTGCGGTGTGTGGGTGTTAAGGCCCACCTTCCTTGTCACTACACATATGTGTTTTGTGGTTGAAGGAGGTCTTCTCCAAGATTTTTGGAATAACCTACCTGCCAAGTTCTTTTAAAAACTGTGTGCAAGTGTACCTAGAAGAATTGAGGCTGTTTTGAAGGTAAAATATTAATTTGGATTTCTCTTCTGTTCATTTACTTAAAATGTTGTTAAAGCGGTAGTAAACCCGCAATTTTATTTTTTTTTTTTTTAAAACCTGCAAAGCAAAAGGCATAATGAGCTAGTATGCACCGCATACTAGCTCATTATGAAATACTTACCTTAGAACGAGGCCCCGACATCTCGCCCGATCCACGCCGAGGGAGCCGACATGCTCCCTCGGCGTCTCTTCCGGGTATCGCGGCTACGGCGCTGTGAGTGGCCGGAGCCGCGATATCGTCACGATTTAAATCCGGCCGGACGAGCGCTGCCGGATTTTCACGGAGAGAACCCCCTTGTGCGCATGCGCCGCTGCAGTCAGCGGCGCATACCGAGGGGAATATCTCCTAAACTGTACAGGTTTAGGAGATATTTTTTTTACCTACAGGTAAGCCTTATTATAGGCTTTCCTGTAGGTAAAAGTTAAAAAAGTGGGTATACAACCACTTTAATTAGTAAATAAACAAATGCCCCGTACACACGATCGGGAATTCCGCCAGAAAAAGTCGGATGTGAGCTTTTGGTCAGAAATTCCGACCGTGTGTACACTCCATCGGACTTTTGCTGGCGGAATTTCCGCCAGCAAAAGATTGAGAGCAGGTTCTCTATTTTTCCAACGGAAAAAGTTCCGATCGGAAATTCCAATCGTCTGTAGCAATTCCGACCTGCAAAATTCCTACGCGTGCTCGGAAATAATTGGACGCATCCTCGGAAGCATTGAACTTCATTTTCTCGGCTTGTCGTAGTGTTGTACATCACTGCGTTCTTGACGGTCGAAAGTTCAGAGAACTTTTGTGTGACTGTGTGTATGCAAGCCAAGCTTGAGCAGAATTCCATCAGAAAAACCATCCAAGATTTTTCCGACGAAAACTCAGATCGTGTGTACACAGCATAATGCCCCATACACACGATCGGAAATTCCGCCAGCAAAAGTCCGATGTGAGCTTTTGGTCAGAAATTCTGACCGTGTGTATGCTCCATCGGACTTTTGCTGGCAGAATTTCCGGCAGCAAAAGATTGAGAGCAGGTTCTGATCGACAGAAAAGTTCTGATCGTCTGTAGCAATTCCGACGCGCAAAATTCCTACGCATGCTCGGAAACAATTCAACGTTCGGAAGCATTGAACTTCATTTTCTCGGCTTGTCGTAGTGTTGTACGTCACTGCGTTCTTGATGGTCAGAAGTTCAGAGAACTTTTGTGTGACCGTGTGTATGCAAGCCAAGCTTGAATGGAATTCAATCGGAAAAACCATCCAAGATTTTTCCGACAGAAATTCGACTCGTGTATATGGGGCATTAGAAGCCTGTAGAAGGAGCAAGATGCTCCGAGCGCGTAGCCTTGCCTTCTCTTCTGGGCCTTCATCCTTCCGGTGACGCCACTTCTGGTGTGCGTTTCCGTGGCTTCCCGGGGCTTCTTCAGGCTCCCGAATGGGCAACCTTCCTCCCCCAGCAGCTGGAACATCCCACAGCGGCCCTGCAGGTCGGATTTAGGAGGAATCAACACCCATTTACCCCCTTTTTATCGTATACCTCTTGTGAGTGTTTTTAATCCACTGTCATTAAAAAATGATACCGAGTTACTACACTTAGCTGGCGCTTCCTTCCCTTTGATTGTTTCTCATATTTGACTACACAGAGAATGTCACAGCTCTGAGGATAGCAGCCGCAAGTGGTACCATGCACCCACTTTAGTTATTTTTTGGTCCACACAGATCAGAGACTGCCCTTTGGGTGTTTTCATAGACTTTTTATTGCTGCTTGGTCTTAACACTCTCTCCGTGCGCCGGATCATTTCTTTATTGTGTGGTACCCCCCCCCCCCCCCCCCCCCCGTAGGGGCTGCTAACTGATGTGGCCCACCTGTCACACTGCCCAGCCCAACATTCACTTCCCAGTCATTTTGTCACAATGAACAGTCCATGTGCTTGTTTTTGTTCATTTTATTGAGGGAATTTAAGGGAAATATGGGATGCCCAGTGAATTGTACAGTCAGGTTTTTACTATCTCTCTGATGGGTTTTTTTTTTTTTTAGCCTAATGATAACTTGCTTTACTGATAGTGACAGCTCTTTGGATCTCATATTGAGAGTTGACAGCAACAGATTCCAAATAGCACACTTGAACTGAACTTTTGACCTTTTATCTGCTCCTTGTAAATGGGATAATGAGCGAATAATACACACCTGGCTATGGAACAGCTGAGCAGCCAATTGTCCCATTACTTTTGGTCCCTTAAAAAAGTGGGAGGCACATATACAAACTGTTGTAATTCCTACACCGTTCAACTGATTTGAATGTAAATACCCTCACATCAAAGTCTGCAGTTAAAGCACATCTTGTTTGTTTCATTTCAAATCCATTGTGGTGGTGTATAGAGCCAAAAAGATTAGAATTGTGTCGGTGTCTTAATATGGACATGACTGTATATCAATCAATTGTTAGATTGTATATCAATCAATTGGGACAAATATATACACTTCTCTGTACAAGTTACTACTCCAGTCTTCTCCAGCACTTCCCTTGCTTGCAGACTATTCCTCTTCCTTCCTCCTGCACTCGTTATCTCCCAGGAGCAGCTAGCACATGGTTAGGCCTGACACTGGCTCACTCAGGCCTTAGCAATTGCCTTTTGCAGGCAGGCACCATGGGGACCTATGGAGTAGCAAGAAATGAAAAGTCTTTAGTGCTAGCTGTCCTACTAATGGACTACTGCTCCCACTCAGCGCTATTCAGGCCTTGCCAACCTTCCTGGCTGCAGCTGCCCAACTCCACTGCCCATGACATTGCCGTCCTCACTACTGGCTCTGCACCCATCTCTGACTGCATGCTGTGCTCTCAGGTGTGCACGGCAAAGTCAGTCGGATTGTCCACCGCATAGTCCGATCGTGTTTATGCAGCATTATTGTCACCTTGCCTCTTGGGTAGAACCATCCCCAGTATAGAGTTTAGGGGTCATCCACTGAACCATTGGCTTATTATAAGGGCCGGGCAAGGGGGTGAGCAGAAGTGGCCTCTGCCCTGGGCACTGTGGTATTATGTGAGTTGGGGGGGTGCCAGAAGGAAATTATAGGGGTGCTGATAGTGAAGATTTAGGGGGACTTGTGCTGGGAGGGGAGATTGGTGGAAGAAGATTTGTGCTAGGCGGGGGATTTGGGGTGAATTTGTGCTGGAAGGTGGAAATTTGAAGTGGGGGAGAGATGTAAACTAGGAGGGGAAATTTTAGGGGTAGAGGATTTGCGCTAGGAGGGGTGAGATTTTTTTGGGGGGTATTTGAGCTGGGGGGATTCGGGGGGAAAAGATTTGTGCTGAGGGGGGATTTCAGCAGGGGGCGGATTTGTATTTGGAAGAGGGGTGATGTATGCTTAGGCCAGTGATGGCGAACCTTGGCGCTCCAGATGTTTTGAAACTACATTTCCCATGATGCTCAACTACACTGCAGACTGCATGAGCATCATGGGAAACGTAGTTCCAAAACATCTGGAGTGCCAAGGTTTGGCATCACTGGCTTAGGGGATAAGCATGCAGCATGCTTTTGTGGGGAGATTTTTGCTGACACATAATGCTGGATTTAGTTTAGTAATTGTTAAGTTATTATTAGTTATTTCAGATTTTCTAATTTTCCGGTTTTCGAATTTTTGGATTTTCATTCTTATGCCCCATACACACGGTCGGAAATTCAGACGGAAAAAGCCCGATCTGATTATGTTGTCGTGTGTGGGCTCTGACTTTTTCTGTCGGAATTTCCGACGGAAAAAGTTTGAGAGCTGGATCTAAAATTTTCCGACAACAAAATGGGATTGGACTTTTTCCGATCATGTGTAGAGAATTCCTGCGCACAAAGTGCCACGCATGCTCAGAAAAAAATTAGAGATGAAAGCTATTGGCTACTGACGTAGTCCCATCGTACGTGTATAACGTCACCTCGTTCCGAATGATCGGATTTTCCGACAACTTTGTGCGACCGTGTGTATGCAAGACAAGTTTCAGCCAAAATCCGTCAGAAAAAATCCAACGGATTTTGTGGTTGGAATGTCTGACTGTGTGTATGGGGCATTATTTTTGGATTTTCGCATTTCCGAATTCTCGTATTTCCGAATTTTCAATTCTAATTTTTTTATATTTCGGAAAAATTCGTTAAATGGGTTTTCATTAATTCGGATATTTCCGAATTAACAAATTTGTCAAAATTTGTTAAAAAACGAATTTGAAACTAAACAAATTGCACATGTCTACTACACGTGTGTGGTCGATAGTTATACATTGAAGATTTCTGACAATAGAACAAGTGAGTGTAGGCTTTGTAGCAGGATGTCATTTGCTATTATCTTGTAGTAATTATCGCAGCAAAAAATTGTTACTTTATATAATTAGCGACTTGATGAGTATATAAACGGGAAAATTGCGATCGGTAACGGCGTGACACATGGATCTTTCATCAGAAAGGCACTGAGGCATAGAGTTGCACCCGGCGAACCGGCCTGACCCCTAAATGTCACCAGTGACACCAACTGGGATGGGATGGTGCTGGGATATTTTTTTTTGCCTGCTGATTTGCATAAAAGGGCCGGGCCTGGTTTGCGTCCTCGCGGATCTGGCGGTGTGAGATAACAAGCCCAGTGGCTTTTCTTGTCTTTGAAAGATTTGCATGAACTGCGAGTTGGCTTGAGGGATTTACTGTCTGTCTGTGTCCTGACTGTCTGCCAGAGACAGAAACAAATGCATGAATGCCCAGCAGCTTTGTGCATTAAAGGAGAATGAACAGATGTAGGCAGCCATGTATAATGTATGGAAGGAGATTTCTGATGACTAAGAGCTTTACAGCTCCGGGGTGCCCCGTTTGGGAATAAAAAATCAGCCTTGTTCTAATCAAAAAGCCGGATGTTGGTTAAAAAATTAGGAGCTATTGAAATCACTAAGTACAACAAATTAACACTTTTGGCTCCAGTTTTTGCAATGGGAAGACAGCATAGCGGCTTTCTAATGCCCGACACCTGAATAAAACATGTGCCTGTGTTTACTCCACTCCACTGTATATCCACCAATTGTGGCACTTCGTTCCTACATGTAAAAATCATAATTTTTTTCCCTAGAAAATTACTCAGAGCCCCCAAATATTAAATCTGTTTTTTAGCAGAAACCCTAGGGAATAAAATGGCGGTTGTTTTTAACTTTTTATGTCACATAGTATTTGCGCAGCGATTTTTCAAATGTGTTTTTGGTATTTGCGCAGCGATTTTTCAAATGTGTTTTTGGTATTTGCGCAGCGATTTTTCAAACGTGTTTTAAAAAACAATAAAACTGTTTCTTGAATGGAAAAAAAAACAAAAAAACAGTAAAGTAACTTTTTATGTCACATGGTATTTTTGCAGCGATTTTTTAAATGTGTTTAACCACTTCAATACAGGGCATTTATACACCCTTTCTTACCTGACCAATTTTTAGCTTTCAGCGCTCTCACACTTTGAATGCCAGTTACTCAGTCATGCAACACTGTACCCAAACAATTTTTTTTCATACAAATAGAGCTTTCTTTTGATGGTATTTAATCACCACTGGGTTTTTTATTTTTTGCGACATAAGTGAAAAAAGAGCGAAAATTTTGAAAAAAAAAAATGATAAAATTTTGCAAATAATTCATTTTTGTTCATAAATTTGGGCCAAAATGTATACGGCTACATCTATTTGGTAAAAATAACCCAAACTAGTGGATATTATTTAGTCTCTTTGAAAGTTATAGAGTCTACAAGCTATGGTGCAAATCATCGAAAATCACATCTGATGACACCTGATGTACTGACGGCCTACCTCATTTCTTGAGGCTCTGAAATGTAAGGAAAGTACAAATACCCCCCAAATGACCCCTTTTTGAAAAGTAGACAGTCCAAGGTATTTAGTAAGTGGCATGGTGAGTTTTTTGAAGTTGTAATTTTTTCCCACAATTCTTGGGAATAAAAAATAATGTTTTTTTTTTATTTTTATTTTTTTTACAAAATTGTCATAATAACAAGTTATTTCTCATATACAGCATATGCATACTTCGAATTACACCCCAAAATACATTCTGCAACTCTTCCCGAGTATGGCGATACCACATGTGTGGGACTTTTACACAGGCTGGCCACACAGAGGCCCAACATGCAGGGAGCACCGTCAGGTGTTCAGGGAGCATAAATGACACCTCTAATTTCCTAACAACCTATTACAATTGTGAAGGCCCTGGAGCACCAGGACAGTAGAATTGCCCACAAAATGACCCCATTTTGGAAAGCAGACACCCCAACATATATTCTATGAGGCATAATGAGTCTTTTGAACAGTTAATTTTTTTCCACAAGTCTTCGGAAAACGTGGAAAGAAAAGGAAAGCATTTTTTTTTTTAAACAAAGTGGTCAGTTTATAAGATATTTCTAACTCAAAGCATGTATATAGCAAAAATTACACCCCAAAATACATTCTGCTACTTATCCTGACTATGACGATAGCACAT
Organism: Lithobates pipiens; assembly: GCF_037356315.1. Taxonomy (NCBI): domain Eukaryota; kingdom Metazoa; phylum Chordata; class Amphibia; order Anura; family Ranidae; genus Lithobates; species Lithobates pipiens. The sequence continues at coordinate 222,414,828 of NW_027507686.1, read as the reverse complement.
GTGTGTGACTTTTACACCGCGTGTCCACATACAGAAGCCCAACATGCAGGGGGCGCCGTCAGGCGTTCTAGGAGCATAACTGACAATATAATAAAAAATAATGTTTTTTTTTGTTTGTTTTTTACAAAATTGTCATAATAACAAGTTATTTCTCATATACGGCATATGCTTACTTCGAATTACACCCCAAAATACATTTTGCAACTCTTCCCGAGTATGGCGATACCACATGTGTGGGACTTTACACAGGCTGGCCACACAGAGAGGCCCAACATGCAGGGGGCACCGTCAGGTGTTCTAGGAGCATAAATGACACCTCTAATTTCCTAACAACCTATTACAATTGTGAAGGTCCTGGAGCACCAGGACAGTAGAATTGCCCACAAAATGATCCCATTTTGGAAAACAAACACCCCAAAGTATATTCTATGAAGCATTATGAGTCTTTTGAACGGTTAATTTTTTTACACAAGTCTTCAGAAAACGTGGAAAGAAAATGAAAATCTTTCTTTTTTTACACAAAGTTGTCCATTTATAAGATATTTCTAACACATAGCATGTATATAGCAAAAATTACACCCCAAAACACATTCTGCTACTCCTCCCGATTATGGCGATACCACATGTGTAAGACTTTTACACAGCCTGGCCATATACAGAGGTCCGCTATGGAAGTGGTACCTTCAGGCGTTCTAGGAGCATAAATGACACATCTCATTTCGTTCCTACCTATCACACTTTTGAAGGTCCTGGAGCACCAAGACAATGGACTTACCCACAAAATGACCCCATTTTGGAAAGCAAACACCCCAACTTATATTCTATGAGGCATGGTCTGCAAATAGGTACTCGGGCTGGTTACAGGTACTCCGTTACTCCGATGGTCTGGTGACAGGTACTCTGTTACTCCGACGGGCAGGTGACAGGTACTTGGGTACTCCAACAGGCTGGTGACAGGTACTTGGGCACTCCAACGGGCTGGTAACAGGTACTCGGGTACTCCGACGGGCTGGTGACAGGTATTCGGGTACTCAGATGAACTGTGACAGGTACTCAGGTACTCAGATGGGCTCTGACAGGTACTCAGGTACTTGAGTACTCAGATGGACTGTGACAGGTACTCAGATGGATTGTGACAGGTATTCGGGTACTCAGATGAACTGTGACAGGTACTCGGGTACTCAGATGAACTGTGACAGGTACTCAGGTACTCAGATGGGCTGTGACAGGTACTCAGGTACTCGGGTACTCAGATGGGTTGTGACAGGTACTCAGGTACTCGAGTACTCAGATGGGCTGTGACAAGTACTCGGGTACTCAGATGGGCTGTGACAAGTACTCGGGTACTCAGATGGGCTGTGACAAGTACTCGGGTACTCAGATGGGCTGTGACAGGTACTCAGGTACTCGGGTACTCAGATGGGCTGGGACAGGTACTCGGGTACTCAGATGGGCTGGGACAGGTACTCAGGTACTCGGGTACTCAGATGGGCTGACAAGTACTTGGGTACTCAGATGGGCTGTGACAGGTACTCAGGTACTCGGGTACTCAGATGGGCTGTGACAGGTACTCAGGTACTCAGATGGGCTGGGACAGGTTCCTGGGTACTCAGATGGGCTGACAGGTACTCAGATGGGCTGTGGTGGATGATGACAGGTACTTTGATGGGTGGTGACAGGTCCTCTTTATTGGGGGGGTAATCAGTGTGTGATTGGTGTACACTAGGTGGTAACGAGATGTTACCGCAATCTCCTTCTCACACACTATCAGTGTGTGAGGAGGAGAACCCGGGAAAAAAACCTTGTTACCGCGGTTTGTTTACATTCTGTGACCAGCTGTGATTGGACACAGCCGGTCACGTGGTAAATAGCCAATTTCATTGGCTCTTTACTCCGATCAGGGTTGGGCTGTGTCACGGTGACAAGCCGCATTCCCGATCGTGCCCTAGGTGCAGATTGGGGATGGGCTGTGTCCGAGGGACACACCTCACCCCCGGGGGCCCGCAGGAGTGGCGAAATACCGAGGCCGTCATATGACGTCCACCCAGGATGGGAGATCCCATGTGTGGGCGTCATTTGACTATGGCTCGGTATTAAAGTGGTTAAAAATAAAATAAAAAACAGTAAAGTTAGCCCAATTATTTTGTATAATGTGAAAGATGATGTTATGCCGAGTAAATAGATACCTAACATGTAATGCTTTAAATTGTGCAAATGGCGCCAAACTTTGGTACTTAAAAATCTCCCTAGGCGTAGATTTAAAATATTTGACAGATTACCTGTTTAGAGTTACAGAGGAGGTCGTGGGCTAGAATTGTTGCTTTTGCTCAAATGCATGTGGCAATACCTCACATGTGTGATTTCAATGCCGTTTACATATGTGGGCACGATTTACTTATGTGTTCGCTTCTGTGCGTGAGCACGCGGGGACGGGGGTGCTTTAAAAAAGTGTTTATTCTTTCTTATTTTTACACTTTCTCCACCAGCGCATGACTATAGGATTGCCTAGTGTTAGGGTCAGGAGTAAGTAATAGTTCAGAGGTCAGTAGTATGTATTGCCGAGTGTCAGAGTCAGGAGTAATTAAAGCAGAGTTCAGAGGTCAGTCGTATGTCAGGGTCAGGAATAAGTAGCAAAAGTCATGTGAGACAACAGAGCTGCTTTCTTATTGGCGCTCTGATCTGAGGTCTGAGAGGTGACATGGAGTGGTAACCAAGTGACACCACAACTCTCCTTTTCTTGTTCAGGTGTCACAAGGACAGCAAGTAGGGAAAATCTCCCAAAAACGTATTTTAACTCCCTCCAACCCTATCCGAAATAATACAGGAAGGGTCCACTAACCCATAGCAAGCAGTTATTTATGATGATGATGATGATGATGATGAGTATTATTGCCTCTGTATACTGATAAGGATGAATGTCAGCTCTGGGGTACAGGCGCTGCACTTTGCACAGCTGTATCCAGTAAGGCCGAGTGGCCGATGTTTGCAGCTCCTGCTCCCTGTTTATCTTCCCATTACAATAATTTAGTTTTAATTAGGTAGCGGATGACGGTTTAATGAGCAAATTATTTCATTTAACCCATTGTAATTAAATTAGATTGATATTGGCAGAATATTGTGTCCTGGGTTGAAGAGGTCATGGAAATATGCCACACAACATTTTCTATGGTGGGGATGTATTCCTACTTTCCTAGGGACATTTCCCCTTATTTTAAAGTCATGGGTTTAGGACTAAGAACAAGGTGTAAAATGCAGCCAGGGAATGCTGTGAATTATAGTACAATACAGCGCCCTCTAGTGTGTGAATATATAATTATCCTCATACTGCTAGCATTAGTGAATAGATAGGGAGGTAGATTATATATTTTTAGATTGTAAACTCTAACCAGCAAGGCCCTCCGATTCCTCCTGTATTGAATTGTATTGGAACTGTACTGTTTGCCCTCATGTTGTAAAGCACTGTGCAAACTGTTGGTGTTTTATAAATCCTGTATAATAATATTTACTTGTTTTAAACTTGCTTCCTGATTTCTGGCCTAGGCCAAATGATGTCTTACATCCCAAGAGTCTTCATGGGCATTTTTATTTATTTATTTTTCAACTGGAGGCGAGACATTCTCAACTAGGCAACCACCTTCCTGCCTGCATGCCTGAGCTAAGGGCAGATGGATTCCAGGAAGTAAATGCTACCCTTTGCCCTTATTTAAAATGGCCGCATCTAGAAATGCTGGGGGGTTTCAAGTGATTGTTCAACAAAATAAAGCATGGAGGCATGGATGGATGGGTAGTACACGTGTGCTTGTCTGATATAAACTTGAAGTCATTGTTTTTAATGTCTATAGTGTGCTGATGATGTTCTCATGCCCGCTGTTATTTTTGCCAGGCTTACGCATGACATCACATTGGAAGAATTTGAAGATGACGATTTATCTGAGATCACCGAGATCACCGATGAATGTGGAATCAGTTTGCACTGCAATGATAGCCGGCACTGCAAGGTGAGCAGAAGAACCAATGCCCGGCCATGCTTGCTGTTCCCTGTGTGGATATGCTGTGTGTGTGTGATTGGTACCAATCTATTCAGGATTTCCTATATGGGCAATAAGGAAATGTTTGTCTAAATTTCCCTAATGGGGTCACAGCAATAAAACCTCTACAGAAATCGGAAGTCCTCCAAACTCCATTGAAAACATTTATTAAAAAATTGTCTGGCGTAATGGCGGGCACAGATGCTTTGATTTTTATTATCTGATCGATGTGTGATTCGATCAAAACAATTCAATTCACAAACAATTGAACAATCATAACTTCCCTTTCTGATCGATTCCTAAAGATTTGATCATACTGAGTTGATCGGCTCGGATGGAGTATTATTGCTAATTTTGCACCAAGATACTTTATTCATTAGTATGATCAATCAGATTAAAGCGGTATTAACCACTTCAATACCGGCACTTTCACCTTCCTGCCCAGGCCAATATTCAGCTTTCAGCGCTGTCACGCTTTGAATGACAATTGCTCGGTCATACAACGCTGTACCCAAATGACATTTTTATTATTTTTTTAGACAGATGAAACTTTCGTTAGGTGGTATTAAATCACCACTGTTTTTTATTTTTTTTATTTCTTTCATAAATAAACGAAAAAAATACCCCCAAATTTTTTTTTACGTTTCTGGGGGGATGAGGCTGCACTGATGGCCACTGTTAGGCTGCACTGACAGGCACTGATAGGCTGCACTGGTTGGCACTGATAGGCTGCACTGATGGACACTGATGAGACTGCAGTGATGGGCACTGATAGGCTGTACTGATGGGCACTTATAGGCTGAACTGATGGGCACTGATAGGCTGCACTGATGGACACTTATGTGACTGCAATGATGGGCACTTATAGGCTGCACTGATGGGCACTTATAGGCTAAACTGATGGGCACTGAGTGGCACTGATAGGCTACACAGAAGGCCATTGATAGGCTGCACTGATGGACACTTATGAGACTGCACTGATGGGCACTGATAAGCTGCACTGATAGGCTGCACTGATGGACCCTTATGAGACTGCACTGATGAGGCCGCACTGATGGGCACTGATAAGCTGAGCTGATAGTCATTTATGAGGCACACTGATGGGCACTGATAAGCTGCACTGATGGGCACTGATAAGCTGCGCTGATAGTCATTGATGAGGCACACTGATGGGCACTGATAAGCTGCACTGATAAGCTGCGCTGATAGGCTGCACTGATGGACCCTTATGAGACTGCACTGATGAGGCCGCACTGATGGGCACTGATAAGCTGAGCTGATAGTCATTTATGAGGCACACTGATGGGCACTGATAAGCTGCACTGATGGGCACTGATAAGCTGCGCTGATAGTCATTGATGAGGCACACTGATGGGCACTGATAAGCTGCACTGATAAGCTGCGCTGATAGTCACAGATGAGGCACACTGATGGGCACTGATAAGCTGTGCTGATAGTCATTGATGAGGCACACTGATGGGCACTGATAAGCTGCACTGATGAGGCTGCGCTGATGTGCACTGATAAGCTACACTGATGAGGCTGCGCTGAAGGGCACTGATAAGCTACACTGATAGGCACTAATTGAACTGATGGGGCTGCACTAATAATCAGTGTGCTGACAGCCTTGCTGTTTATCGGCACTCCTTTCCCCCCCACAGACACAGCACGTGAGGAAAGGACTGGCAATAACTGGCAAGTCTTTTTACATGTGTTTAGCTTTGATTAGACACAGCTGATCACATTGTAAAGGGCCGCTGTGATTGGCCCTTTACTCCGATCTGTGATCAGCTGTGTCTGAAGAACACAGCGGTCACATAGCGTTCCCAATGTGTGGCGCAGGGGGCGTGGTTCTGGGAGGACGCCTATGTACACCCAGAATGATAGTGCCACGCTGTACCTATATTTAGGCTGTGGTTAAACCGAAGACCAAAAATTTCGATTATTGCAGCTTACCATTTATTATACTGTATGTGGTATCTGCATTATTTTTCCTTTTTTATGCTTTTTTTCCCCCCATCTGCTTTCACCTTTTGATCCGGCCAATAACACACCTCCTGTATGAGAGTGCCCCCACTCTGGATGAAGTAGCATCGGGGGGGGGGGGGGGGTAATGTTAAAAGTACTAGTAGATTTAAATACACTGGCAAATTGAAGCAAAATTCCAGCTAATGGTTTATAGGCAGTTACAGCAAAAAGTTTTCTTCCTTTTGGGATAAAGGTTTTACATAAATAAGAGCTGATCACTGTAAGCACCCCTGCCAGTGGTAAACAGTTTGTCTCAGCCCTCTAACTGCTACATCTGAAAGAGATTTTGTTATTTTGAAAAACAACAAATTTACCGGCCAGATCACCAGATGAAAATAGGGGAAAGAAAGTTTAAAAAAGAAACCCAATCTAAGGACTGGTAATCTGCAATATAACAAATGTTTGGTTTTGGGTGTAATACCACTTTAAGGGATTACATGGTGGAAACAGGGATGTGATCGATAGCTAACAATATGATTTTGAGGTATCTTAAATATCGATCAAAATCCACTCCCCTATGTGTGCCATTTTATCCAATCACAACTGATCACAGTGTAAATAGGAAGTGCTGACAGCGCATGAGGAGAGCCAATAAGTGGCTTTCTGCAGTGGAGACATCAGCACTGATAATCAGCGCAATGACCATAATAATAATCAGTGCTGCCTTTCAGCGCCCATCAGTGCTGCCTATCATTGCCCATTATTGCCGCCTATCAGTGCCCATCAGTACTGTACAGTATATCAGTGCCACTTATCAGTTTGCATCAGTGCTAAATATTAGACATATGCACTGCCAAAAAATGTGTTCGTTTTCGTGTCATTCGTTTTTTCTTTTTTTTTTCTTTTTGTGTCATTCGTTATGATCGCAATTTTGTAAATTCGAAAATTCGAAAGAATGAAAATCCAAAAATTCGAAATGATAACTAACTAATAATAACTAACTATTAAATTATAGGTATTGGAATTTCCGTTCAAATTTGTCTGTTAGTGAACGTGACGAATACGAATTTATCCGAAGTTACGAATTATCCGAAATAATGAATGCCGTATCTAAACAAATGGAACGGAACAAATAATAATAGAAATAATAAAAAGTTATTATTATTAATATTATTATTATTGTTATTTATTATTATTAATGTGTTACGTTCCATTTGTTTAGATGTGCCATTCATTATTTCGGATAATTCGTAACTTTGGATAAATTTGTATTCGTTACCTTCACTAACAGCAAAATTTTAAAGGAAATTCCAAATGAAATGGAACAAATTAATAATAATAATAATACAAAGTTTTTATTATTAGTATTATTATTGTTATTTATTATAATTAATGTGTTACGTTCCATTTGTTTAGATGTGCCATTCGTTATTTCGGATAATTTGTAACTTCGGATAAATTCGTATTCGTTACCTTCACTAACAGCCAAATTTGAAAGGAAATTCCAAATGAAATGGAACAAATTAATAATAATAATAAAAAGTTTTTATTACTATTATTATTATTGTTATTTATTATTATTCATTTCTTACGTTCCATTTGTTTAGATGCAGCATTCGTTATTTCGGATAATTCGTAACTTTAGATACATTTGTATTAGTTACCTTCGCTAAGTGCCCGTTCACACAGGGGCGACGCGACTTGCAGCGCGACTCACAGACGCGACCTGCACACGATTTCAGCGGCGACTTGCAAAATGACTTCTGTATAGAAGTCAATGCAAGTCGCCTGAAGTCGCCCCAAAAATAGTACAGGAACCTTTTTCTAAGTCGGAGCGACTTGAGTCGCTCCTATTAGAACGGTTCCATAGTACAGAATGGAACGCGACTTGTCAGGCGGCTAAGTCGCCTGACAAGTCGCGGTAGTGTGAACGGGCACTAACAGCCAAAGTTGAAAGATAGTAATAGTTAACTTATTATTAGTTAGTTACTATTTCAGATTTTTGCGAATTTCGGGTTTTGGAATTCACGAACTTTCGAATATTCGAATATTCAAATTTAAAATTCGTTAAACAGGTTTTCGCTAATTCGGATATTTCCAAATTAACGAGTTTGTTGAAATTCGTTAAAAGCGAATTCGGAATTAAACAAATTGCACACGTATACTAAATATTAGTGCCTCCTCATCGGTGCCCATCAGTACCATCTCATCAGTTGCCATCAGTAAAGGAGAAAAATTACTTATTTACAAAATGTTATAACAGAAATAAGAAAGAAAAACATACAAATTTTTGTTCTTTTTTCGTTTGTTTAGCAAAAAAAAAAAACCCCAGTGGTGATTAACCACTGGCCGACTGCCTCAGGCCGATATACGTCAGCAGAAGGGCTCGTACAGACAAACTAACGTACCTGTACGTTGCCCTTTAAGAGGTGGCCAGCGGGCATGCGCTCGTGGCAAGCTCCGTAAGTCGGGACGCAGGTCCCGCGGCCTCGATCACTGCTGGGATACCCGCGATCGCCTCACGGGGAGGAAGAACGGGGAGATGCTAATGTAAACAAGCATCTCCCCGTTCTGCCTAGTGACAGTGTCACTGATCTCTGCTCCCTGTGATCGGGAGCAGAGATCAGTGACGTGTCACATGTAGCCACGCCCCCCACAGTTAGAAACACTCCCCAGGGAACACTTAACCCCTACACTGCCCTTAGGCCGCGTACACACGGGCGGACTGTTCGCCCAACCTTGTCCGCTGAACAGTGTTTGGGCGGACAGTCCGCTCGTGTGTGGGCTTTCAGCGGACAGTTTCAGCGGACAGTTGGACGGACAATGTCTTTCGGAAATTCCGAAAAACTGTCCGCTGAAACTGTGTTTGAGCGAACAGTCCGCCCGTGTGTGGGCTTGTCCGCTGTACTTTCGAAATGAGCGGACTGTTCCCGCTCGGAAAGTCCGCCCATTTCGAGCGCGTGTACAGGTAGGCGGGGCCCGCGAAGGAGACGTCGCGGGCTCCGCCGCCTGGAATGGGCTTAAAGGGGAACCCCAACGCCGAAAAAAATCGGCGTGGGGGTTCCCCCCAAGTCCACACCAGACCCTTGTCCGAGCACGCTACCCGGCCGGCCAGGAAAGGGGGGCGAGCGAGCGCGCCCCCCCTCCTGAGCCGTACCAGGCCGCGTGCCCTCAACATGGGGGGTGCCTTGGGGAAGGGGGGGGCCGCGCGGCCCCCCCACCCCAAAGCACCTTGTCCCCATGTTGATGAGGACAAGGGCCTCTTCCCGACAACCCTGGCCGTTGGTTGTCGGGGTCTGCGGGCGGGGGGCTTATCGGAATCCGGGAGCCCCCTTTAAGAAGGGGGCCCCCGGATACCGGCCCCCCACCCTATGTGAATGAGTATGGGGTACAATGTACCCCTACCCATTCACCTGTGAAATAAAGTACAAATAAAAACACAACACAGGGGGAAAAAATATTTTATTGCACAGCCGGGGGTCTTCCGTCTTCGGGGGTCTTCTCGCCGGACTCCTCCGCTATGTGTGTGTAGCTCTTTTGCCAGCGGAGGAGTCCGGCTTTCTTCCTCCCCGCCGCCGGCCTCTTCTCCCGACTTCGGGGGTCTTGTCCCCCTCTTCGGTTCTTCTGCCGGGCCACCGCGCCTGGTCCGGTGGCCCGGTCTTCTGTCGCCGTCTTCCGTTCTTCTGTCGCCGCCTTCGGTTCTTCTGCCGGGCCACCGCGCCTTCTTGTAGCTCTTTTACAGGCGGTGGCCCGGTCTTCTGTCGCCGTCGCCGCCTTCCGTTCGTGTTCTTCTTCTTGTTCTTCTCCTGGAGATGTTGACTCGACGAGCTCTCCGGCCGGAATGCCGGGGACGCGCTGTGCGGTCACTTATATAGTGACAATGGGGCGGGGTCACATGGTATATGTCACATGGGTTGGTCACATGGGTTGATGTCACATGGGGACTATGACATCGTAAGGGGGCGGGGTCACCATGTGACATCAACCCATGTGACATATACCATGTGACCCCGCCCCATTGTCACTATATAAGTCACAGCGCAGGGCGGCTCTGGCATTCCGGCCGGAGGGAGCGACGTGTCAACATCGCCTGGAGAAGAACAAGAAGAAGAACACGAACGGAAGGCGGCGACGGCGACAGAAGACCGGGCCACCGCCTGTAAAAGAGCTACAAGAAGGCGCGGTGGCCCGGCAGAAGAACCGAAGAGGGGGACAAGACCCCCGAAGTCGGGAGAAGAGGCCGGCGGCGGGGAGGAAGAAAGCCGGACTCCTCCGCTGGCAAAAGAGCTACACACACATAGCGGAGGAGTCCGGCGAGAAGACCCCCGAAGACGGAAGACCCCCGGCTGTGCAATAAAATATTTTTTCCCCCTGTGTTGTGTTTTTATTTGTACTTTATTTCACAGGTGAATGGGTAGGGGTACATTGTACCCCATACTCATTCACATAGGGTGGGGGGCCGGTATCCGGGGGCCCCCTTCTTAAAGGGGGCTCCCGGATTCCGATAAGCCCCCCGCCCGCAGACCCCGACAACCAACGGCCAGGGTTGTCGGGAAGAGGCCCTTGTCCTCATCAACATGGGGACAAGGTGCTTTGGGGTGGGGGGGCCGCGCGGCCCCCCCCTTCCCCAAGGCACCCCCCATGTTGAGGGCACGCGGCCTGGTACGGCTCAGGAGGGGGGGCGCGCTCGCTCGCCCCCCTTTCCTGGCCGGCCGGGTAGCGTGCTCGGACAAGGGTCTGGTCTGGACTTGGGGGGAACCCCCACGCCGATTTTTTTCGGCGTTGGGGTTCCCCTTTAAGCCCATTCCAGGCGGCGGAGCCCGCGACGTCTCCTTCGCGGGCCCCGCCTACCTGTACACGCGCTCGAAATGGGCGGATTTGCCTCCTCCTTACGTGGGCGAGTCCGTTCATTTCAAAAGTTGAGCGAACTGTTTGCCCAACCTTGTTCGTCAAACAGTCCGCTCGTGTGTGGGCAAGTCCGCTCATGCAAATTTTGAGCGGACTGTTTGACAAACTGTTTGCCGAACAAGGTTGGGCGAACAGTCCGCGCGTGTGTACGCGGCCTCAGTGGTTAACCCCTTCACTGCCAGTGTCATTTACACAGAATTCAGTGCATTTGTATAGCACTGATTTCTGTATAAATGATAATGGTCCCAAAAATGTGTCAAAATGTCCGATGTGTCCGCCATAATGTCGCAGTCACTATAAAAATCGCTGATCGCCGCCATTACTAGTAAAAAAAAAATTAATTAATAAAATAAAGAAAAATGCCATAAAACTATCCCCTATTTTGTAGACACTATAACTTTTTCGCAAACCAATCAATAAACGCTTATTGTGATTTTTTTTTTTACCAAAAATATGTAGAAGAATACGTATCGGCCTAAACTGAGGAAAAAAAATGTTTTTTATATATTTTTGGGGGATATTTACTATAGCAAAATGTAAAAAATGATAGTGTTTTATTCCTGCGCTACCACTGGTGATCTATCAAAAAAAAATGTAAAAAATGATGCGTTTTTTTCATAATTGGCAGTATTTTGTTTATAGGGCAAAAAATAAAAACCTTAGTGGTGATCAAATACCACCAAAAGAAAGCTCTATTTGTGGGAAAAAAAGGACGTCGCTTTTGTTTGGGAGCCACGTCGCACCACCGCGTAATTGTCAGTTAAAGCGACGCCGTGCCGAATCGCAAAAAGTGCTCTGGTCAGGAAGGGGGTAAATTCTTCTGGGGCTGAAGTGGTTAAAGGAAAGCTTTGTCTCAAAAAAGTATAAAAATGTAATTTGGGTACAGCGTTGCATGACCGCGCAATTGTCATTCAAAGTGTGATAAATGCTTTAAATTGGCCTGGGCAGGAGGGGTAAAAGTGCCCGGTATTGAAGTGGTTAAAGAAGAACACCGGGCAGTACTATAAAATAACCTTTATTGCACTTATATATTTCTTACAAAGTTGTGCAGTCGTTTTTCCATTCCTGAGTTGTGCCTCCATACTGATTTGTTGCAGACCAGCAGAAATAAAAAATCAGGCTGTAGGGGGAGGAGGGGGGGAACCCTTCCTGTAAGATGATGCATGATGGGCAGGAGAAGGGAGTATATAGGTAGACATACAGGAGGGAGAAGGCTCACAATGGGCATCTCTATTGCAATGTCCACAAGTAGTTGAAAGAGCAGAAAAGAAGCGCTGCAGCAGCATGCGGTGTGCAGAACTGTCCTGTCAGCGGCCTCATTATGGCTCACAATCATACAACTCAGCAAGTCTGAGCGGATCCTAAGAGTTTGCACCAATTTTTTGGCAGGTAAAACGGTTCCTGTGATTGTGTTTTAATGGTATTTGGCCGGAGTTGTCCTTTAGGTTTTAGCGCTCTTCTCAGTAGAAGACGGTCCTGGAAGAGGCATCCATCCGTCTCTGTTCTCTACAATCCAGGCAGGGAATTTGCATTGGCTGCTTTGTCTAGCTGAGTCTCTGCCATCTCTATGTCGGTATCTGTTCCCCATACACTTCATTTCCTATGCTGCCCATATGGCCATATGTCATATCAGGACACAATCCATTCTATTTGTATCAAATCAGGTGACCCAAAGAATAATGTACAACGAGATTGTATAGTGTGTGGCATAGGCGTGCGCACAGGGTGTGGCGGTGTGCCCCGGGCACACCCTAATCACCCCATGCTGTGCCGATGCTTCTTGGCACCCCTGTCCCCTCCCCCTTCAGTGCTGCCAGCTTCCCTCCTCTCCTGCAGGGAATGTTTCAGGATGGAGAGTGGAGGAAGGGGCCGGTAAATATTTAATTTACTGACCCCTTCCTTTTCAGAATGGACACAGTGAGTGATCTGTACTGATCGCTCCTTTGGTCATTCTTAACTGAAGCATAGTAAACTATGTTAACTATGTTCAGTTTGGACAACAGAGAGTGATCTGAGTGGCTCTAGAATATAATGCACCTCCTCTGATAGTAGAAAGTAATGAAGAAGGAGGATTGGGATTATTGCAGTGCTTGAAATCATTGCTGCATGTAAGAATTATATAAAATAGTTTCTTCATTGGTACAAAAAAAGAAAGAGAGAAGGGCATAAGGTTCAATTAAAGCCAATTATAGAGCATATACATATTGCATGTACTGGGTCGCTGGGGTCCCAATAAAAGAAGGTGCACTACATCACATGCCTGACAAAGGGGTCCTGCATGGCTCTGAAACGTTTCACTATCCTTGTGTAGTAGTCATGCAATAAATCACTCGTTTGGATGCCATCTATGTTGTTCCATGGTGTGCTGGCAAATATCTTCACCAATAAAAGGGAGGTGGTCACATGTAGATGTTATGTCCCATGTTTCGCCAGTGATGGCTTCCTCAGAGGATTGTTTGGGACCACCATAAATAGCCCAGCTCTAGCATAAGTACAAAGCAATATATCAGTTGATTGTACAAATAATAAACATATACAAGTGTCATGGCTTCAAGAGAACACACAGCACCTACCTCAGCCAATCCCGAAACAGGAAATTGAAAAATTGGGGGAACTCTCTCTTTCCTTTGAGGGGGTTCCCCCAATGTGTCCATTTCCTGGTTCGGGATTGGCTGAGGTAGGTGCAGTGTGTTCTCTTGAAGCCATGAAAAATGTTTTTCTGTCTCTTTTTTACACTTGTGTATGTTTATTATTTGTACAATCAACTGATATTTTGCTTTGTACTTATGCTAGAGCTGGGCTATTTGTGGTGATGCTAAACAATCCCCTGAGTAAGCCATCACTGGCGAAACATGTTGGGACATAACATCTACCTGTGACCACCTTCTTTTACTGGGACACCAGCGACCCAATACATGCAATATGTATATGCTCTATAATTGGTTTTTGTACCAATAAAGAAACAATTTTATATAATTCTTACATGCAGCAATTATATCAAGCACCGCTATAATCCCAATCCTACTTCTTCATTATGTTCAGTTTTTTAATGGACAGGAAGCCGCTCAGCACAGAGCAGGCTTCCCATTGGTTCATTGTGCAGTGCCGCTGAGGCTGCAGAGAAAGGGACTGGGGAATCTCTGTCCTCCATCCCTTCATCTGTGTCAAAAGTGAGACATCAGGGGTCTGTTTAGACCCTTGATATATCACCAAAGCCCCCCCCCCCCCCCCAACGGGACTCCTAAAAAAAAGTGTAAAAAAAGAAAAAAAATGTTGTAAAAAATAATTGAAAAAATAAAATTGTAGAAAAAAATTATAGGAATAAAAAAATTACTGACACCATCTGCTACCCTATGACACCAATCTTTGCTCTACTGACATCTTCCTCCGCTCTGCTGATATACACGCGTATTTGTGCTCTGCGGTTCACACCTTAATGCAATAGGCTGCACACACCAATGGTTTGTGGTTACCTTGTGGGTGCATTCACACTAGCGGTGCTCTCTGAAGAGCGATCCATGCATGGATCGCTCTTCAGAGAGCATTTGACAGGCGGCGAGGAGGCATTGCATCACCTCCTCACTATCTGCTTTAACCCATTGATGCCCACACTAGCATGCCACAACCTCAAGCATTACATGCGATTGCAGGGCTCTTGCAGAGCAGCCCCATTTGTGTTCGGCTGGTGCCAAAAGCAACAGTGGCAGAACTCTTGCCCGCGACCGCAAAGCATCATAGCCGCAGCATGTGTACACCCTCGGCTGCTGCCTCTGCAGCTAAAGGGGTTAGCGGTTGGGGTGTGGTAAAAAAGTTGGCTCAACTGCGGGCAACCTCACATATGAATGAGCCCTTTAGACAACTGTCACTGAAACAAGTGTTCCTATTGGACGATCTCCTCTCTATCTTTGTTCTGGTGACAGCTGAAAATGTTGGTTTGGCCCTCACTCTCGTTCCTGGTAACATTGGTGATCATTAACCCCTTGCCCTCTGGAAGGTTTACCCCCCTTCATGACCAGGCCATTTTTTGCAATACGCACTGTGTTACAATTGCGCGGTCGTGCGACGCTGTACCCAAATAAAATGTATGCCATTTTTTTCCCCCACAAATAGAGCATTCTTTTGGTGGTATTTGATCGCTTCTGCAGATTTTTTTTTAATGCGCAATAAACAAAAAAAGGCAGATGATTTTGAAAAAATAAAAAAAAATTTTTACTTTCTACTATAAAACATATCCAATAAAAAATGTAAAAAGTCATATTTCTTCATCAAATTAGGCCAATATGTATTCTGCTACCGTTTTTTGGTAAAAAAAAAAAAAAACAACAAGCATATATTGATTGGTCTGCCCAAAGGTTTTTTTTAAACTTTTACTAGTAATGGCGGCGATCAGCCACTTATACACTATCACACCAAAGCGATGTGATTTGACAGTACAAAATCGCACAAGTCTCACCCTAATTTCGGCAATGGAAGCGTTCAGTCGCAGCGACTTTGAAAAAGGTTCCTGCGCTACTTTTCTGCAATTTCATTGCAACTCGCGTTGATTTCTGTTAAATGAAGACGCAAACTGCGATGAAATCGCACTGACCTGAAGCTTGAAAAACACGCGGAAGTAACGCGATTTCAAATCCACACTGGTGTGTGAACCAGGGCTTAAAGTACTAAAGGCAAAACTTTATTTTTAATTAGAGTAGGGAGGGATTAGAACCCGTCAGTTGTTTTTGGCTGTCTGTGTCCCCCCATAAGGGAAATCGAACCTATTTTCTTACTGTTAATAAGAGTGAAGGGGGGGGTCACAATTTTTGAGTTGTCACCAGAACCGAAGTAGAGGGGAAATCTTCCAATAGTTACACTAATTTGGTGACAACCCAGATTCACCTCTCTTTGAAGGGATTTCCTCTCATTTCCTGTTTTGACTATGGGACAGGAAGTGAAGGGAAATCTCCGCAATGAGACACAGACGGCAACAAAAAAAATCAATCTGACAGGGCTTATAACCCTCCCTTACTCTGTCCAAAATGAAGAAAAGAAAGTTTTTTCTTTAAAATAGATTTTTTTGTAAACCAGAGTTTAGTGTCACTTTAACTACTTCAGCCCTGGACCATTTTGCTGTCCAAAGACCAGACCACTTTTTGCGATTCGGCACTGCGTCGCTTTAACTGACAATTGTGCGGTCGTGCGACGTGGCTCCCAAACAAAATTGACGTCCTTTTTTCCCCACAAATAGAGCTTTGTTTTGGTGGTATTTGATCACCCCTGCGTTTTTATTTTTTGTGCTATAAACAAAAATAGAGCAACAATTTTGAAAAAAACACATTATTTTTTACTTTTTGTTATAATAAATATCCCCCAAAAATATATAAAAAAAACATTTTTTCCCTCAGTTTAGGCCAATACGTATTCTTCTACATATTTTTGGTAAAAAAAATCGCAATAAGCGATTATTGATTGGTTTGCGCAAAAGTTATAGCGTTTACAAAATAGGGGATAGTTTTATGGCATTTTTATTAATCATTTTTTTTTACTAGTAATGGCGGCGATCAGCGATTTTTATTGTGACTGCGACATTATGGCGGACACATCGGACATTTTTGACACATTTATGGGACCATTGTCATTTATACAGCAATCAGTGCTATATAAATGCAGTGATTCCTGTGTAAATGACACTGGCAGTGAAGGGGTTAACCAGTGGGTGGCAGTGTAGGGGTTAAGTGTTCCTAGGGGTGTGTTACTAACTGTTGGGGGCTGGGCTTTCATTTAGTGAACACTGATCTCTGCTCCAATCACATGGAGCAGAGATCAGCATCACTTGTTGCTAGGCAGAACGGGGAGATGCTGTTTACAACAGCATCTCTCCGTTCAGCCGCCCCGTGCGACGATCGCAGGTATGTTTGCAGCGATCGAGTCTGCGGGACCTGCGACCGGACTCACGGGGGTCCCGACCGGCGCGCTCGCGATGGCAGGGCGGCATTAAAGATTGGACGTACCTGACACCAATATGCCTGCCTGTGCCATTCTGCCGACGTTCATCGGCGTGCGCTGGTCGGGAACTGGTTAAAGCAGGGATCTCAAACTGGCGGCCCTCTGGGTGTTGTGAAACTACAAGTCCCATGAGGCATTGCAAGGCTGACAGTTACAAGCATGACTCCCACTGGCAGAGGCTTGATGGGACTTGTAGTTGCAACAGTTAGAGGGCCGCCAGTTTGAGACCCCTGCTTTAAAGTATAACTAAAGGCAAAACTTTTTTTTAGTTTTGGATAGAGTGGAGAGGGATTAGGACCCCTGTCAGTTTTTATTGCTGCCTGTGTCCCCATTAAGGAGATTCACCCTATTTGTCCTGTTTACCGTTATCATTAAAAGTAAAGCAAAATCACAAATTTTGGGATGTCCCCAGAAAAGTAATAGAGGGGAAATCTTCCAATGGGGACACTAGTTCTGGTGACCTGGGGGGCCCCAAAGAATTCCCTTAATTTGCAGGGATTTCCTCTCACTTCCTGTTTGGCTATGGGACAGGAAGTGAAGAGAAATCTCCCCAAGGTGACACAGATGGAAAAAAAAAAACCGACAAGGGTTATAACCGTCCCTTACTCTATCCAAAATGAAAGAAAAAAAAGTTTTGATTCTAACCTCTTGCCGACCAGCCGCCATCATTATACTGTGGCAGGTCGGCTCGTTCCCGCAAATCGCCATAGCTGTACGTTGGTTCGGCAACCCGCTTTTGTGGGCGCGCGCGCATTACCATTGGCCAGCGGGGGAGCCAATCAGCGGGTCCAGAGGACTCGATGTCTGCTGGTCACCCACGATCGTTCCCTGCAGTGACAGAACGGGGATCAGAACTCCGTTCTGACAGGGGAGATCACACAGATCCTGTCTTTCTGCTATGCAGGAATACGGATCTGTGTGTTTCTCCAGTCACACCGTCCCCCATACAGTTAGAACACACAAACAGGGAACACATTTAACCCCTTGATTATTATTATTATTATTATAATACACAATTTATATAGCGCCAACAGTTTACGCAGCGCTTGACAATGTATGGGGGGGACAACACAATTACAGTACAATACAAAAGGTACAGGTCGTCCTTTTGTATTGTGTAGCTCCTTGATCGTCCCTGATGTTAACCCCTTCCCTGCCAGTGTCATTAGTGCAATAACAGTGCATATTTTTGGTACTGATTACTGTAATAATGTCACTGGTTCCCCAAAAAAGGTGTCCGATCTGTCCGCCGCAATGACGCAGTCCCACTAAAAATCACTGATCACTGCCATTACTAGTAAAAAAAAATAGTAAAAATGCCATAAATCTATCCCCTATTTTGTAGAAGCGATAACTTTTGCGCAAACCTATCAATATACGCTTTTTGCAGTTTTTTTTTACCAAAAATATGTATCAGAATACATATCGGCCTATGATGAATAAATTTGTTTTTTTTTTTTACTTTTTTTTTTTAATGTTTTATAGCAGAAAGTTTTTTATTTTATTTATTTATTTATTTATGTTTTACAAAATTGTCGCTCTTTTTCAGTTTCTGCGCAAAAAATTTAAAACGCAGAGGTGATCAAATACCACCAAAAAAAAAAGCTCTATTTGTGGTAAAAAAAAAAATAGGACATCAATTTTGTCTGGGTACAGCGTTGCATGACCGCGCAATTGTCAGTTAAAGTGACGCAGTGTCAGATCGCAAAAAAAAAAAAATGGACTGGTCATGAAAGGGGGTAAATCCTTCCGGGGCTGAAGTGGTTAAAATAGAATTTTTATTTTTTTTTTAAACCAGAGTTTAGTGTCACTTTAATGATTTGTATTAAATATATATCTGCAGCGAATGGGTTTTTTTTTTTTTTTTTTTTTTTCTCTTTTCTGTCTGTCTGGAGCTTTAGTGAAAGTTGGGAGTGAGAGTTGTTGTAGTTGTGCGGTGTGTATATACAATGTGCTTGTTATGTGTGATTGTGCCATGTTCTCATGACATCTCAGTTTCTAGCACATGTCCCTGGCTGGGATGGCAGGTGGTGGGTTGTGTGTCGCTCCCCCTCCTCCTCCTCCTCCTCCTCCCCGGTGTGGTCCATCTGCTCCTCTCCCTGTCCTCATCTCTCTGTATTGCTAATTACTATTCTGCTTGTGTCGCTCCTGTAACGTGGTGTCATCCGGTGTCACCGTCCTCCTCCTTCTCATGCTCCACCAGTTGCTCATCTGTCACTGTTGCTCGCACTTCCTCTGCTCCATCAAACTGTTCCTTCCTATTACAGGGACACTGTGCTCCTTGGGGACATTTAACCATTGTCCCTCTGTGTGTCCCCCAGGCTGTCACGTTACCCACCCCTGCTCCCCCTCCCAGCAGATGATGTCACTGTGTGTCCCTCCCCCCCCCCTCTCCCTGGTCCCATGACTCTGTCTCCTGATCCCCCAGAGCCGCCTGCGTGCCGAGCCTGGTCCTGCCTCGGGAGGGGGGGGAGCTGCCAGTCGGATCCAGGCGGAGATGCTGCAGCTGGACCTGATCGATGCCGGCCATATCTCCGAAGAGGAGACGCGACCCCCTGTGGACCCCAAACCATTCCTGCCTCCATCCATGGACACCTACCGACCCAAGAGGCCTACCACCCTCAACCTCTTCCCACAGGCCCCACGCACACAGGTGAGCTGTGATTGGTCAGAAAAATTACCCTGTATATATGTATTTATTGGCTGCTGTGACATTGAAGGATTTGGCTCCATCGAGGGCCACATACAGGCACAAGACGAGTATTTACAGGCGATTACGGTCGATTTAAATTGATAGGAGGACGTGTCCTCTAATACGGATTCACAGATCCGATCAATACACAAGGATGCGGGTTGGATATACAGAAATACAGAGGGACGTGATTGTCTATAAGCCCTTGTACACACCGTTGGACATTCCGACAACAAAATCCATTGGATTTTGTCCGAAACTGGTGTTGCATACACACGGTCGGACAAAGTTGACGGAAAATCCAATCGTTCAGAACGTGATGACGTTCGTTCGTTAGGACGGGACTACGTTCAGGCTAGTAGCCAATAGCTTTGGTCTAGGAATTTGATCTGAGCATGCGCGACACTTTGTCCGATCTGAATTCTCTACAAACTATTGGACAAAGTCCGATCGGATCATGTTGTCGGAAAATTATTATATCCAGCTCTCAAACTTTGTTGGTCGGACATTCCGACGGAAAAAGTCAGATGCAGCCCACACACGGTCAGATTATCCGACAACACGGTCCGATCTGACATTTTCCGTCGGAATGTCCGACCGTGTGTACAAGGGCTAAGAGAAAAGCTGGCCATAGACATTGCAATCTGGTTATGCAATCTGCTTTAGGTCTTCCGACAACTATGGAGGGCAAGGGCCTGATTACACCGGAGATCGACAGATTATAAAGGGCGGTGGTTGTTGGTAAATCTTTCCCTTGCAATCTGATTGTAAAATATAATTTTAAGCACCTTTCACATGTTCAGATTTTTGTCCGTTTTTTGTTGCATGCTGGTCTCATATCGAAAGTGAAGAGGTTACTCACTTCTCGTATGACAATACAACTTCAGAAGTGATGTAATGGGGGTTATTTACAGAAGGCAAATCCACTTTGCACTACAAGTGCAAACTACAAGTGTAAAGTGCACTTGAAATTGCACTGAAAGTCGCTGTAAATCTGAGGGGTAGATCTGAAATGAGGGGAAGCTCTGCTGATTTTATCATCCAATCATGTGCAAGCTAAAATGCTGTTGTTTATTTTCCTTGCATGTCCCCCTCGGATCTACAGCAACTTTACTTCCAAGTGCAATTTCAGTGCAATTTCCAGTGCACTTGTAGTGCAAAGTGGATTTACCTCTAGTAAATAACCCCCAACGCGTTGACTAGTTTGGTGTGTATTCTTTTGTTTCTGAGCATGCGTAGTCTTGCTCTTACAGTTTTTTTTCGTATGAAAACCGTACTAATTAAACTAAAATCAGACGTTGAGTTTACGTACGACAAAAATTTTATAGTCTGCACATCCAGCTTTTGTTGTACGAAAAAAAAACAATCAGCTTTCGAAAGCACCGTACTAACGATCTGAAATTCAGCAGATGGTTCGCCGGACTAAATTTTACTTCCGATTGTCGTATCCCGTGTACAGGGCTTAAGACCTCATACACACTGTACAACTTTTGTTGTCTGATTTCCTTTATATTTACCAAAAACATGTAGTGCAAAGGCCTGCCTGATTGTATACAAACTGAAACTCTTATGCCGCGTACACACGACCGGACTTTTTGGCAGAATAGGTCCAACAGAATCATTCCGTCTGATAGTCTGATCGTGTGTGGGATAGTCTGATCGTTTTTCTTTAAAAAATTCAGACAGACCTGGAAATAGAACAGGTTTCAAATCTGTCCAACGGATTCAATTCCTATTCAAAACCATTAGTCTGTGTGCTGGTCCAACGGACCAAATACGACGCAAGGGCAGCTAATGGCTACTGGATATTGAACTTCCTTTTCTAGTCCCGTCTTACGTCATCACTTTTAAAACGAACGGACTTTCGAACTGATTTTAGTCCGTTCCTGTGTGGGCAAGATCTGTTCGTTCGGAAGTCCATCGTAACTCCGTCGAAAGTCTGTCGGGAAGACCATCAGACCTTTTCTGCCGGAAAGTCTGGTCGTGTGTACGTGGCATTAGGCAACTTTCACACTGGGGCGGGTGGGTGCGCCGGCGGTAGTTACCGTATCTTTTGCGATGCTCTTTGGCCGCTAGTGAGGCGGTTTTAACCCAAGCTAGAGGCTGAAAAAAGGTTAAAACTGGCCACATAGCGCCACTGCAGAGGCGCTATGCCGGCGGTTTAGCGGCGCTGCCCCATTGTTTTCAATGGGAAGGGGCGCTTTAGGAGCGGTGAATACACCGCTCAATACAGCGCTCCAAAGATGCGGCTTGCAGAACTTTTTGTACCGTCCTGCAAGCACACCGCTCCAGTGTGAAAGCCCTCGGGCACTCACACTGGAGACACAGGAGCGACGCTTTACAGGCGCTATACAGGCGCTATTTTCAGCGCTGTAGCTCCTGTAAAGCGCCTCAGTGGGAAAGTAGTCTTAAGGTTTGACCTCATATTATAAGGTTTTTGTAAATCTGAAGGAAAAAATCTACAGAAAATTGTATAGTGTGTATCCAGCTTAAGTCTACCAACAGCTATGAAGAGCGAGGGCCAATTTGATTGGATGGAAAGTCAGATTAAGGTAGTCCAGAGCATTACAGTGCATGCGGAAAGTATTCCCAGCACTTCATTTTTTTGCTATATTACAGCCTTATTCTAAAATGGATTAAATTAATTATTTTCCTCAAAATTCTACAAACATTACCCCATAATAACAACGTGAAAGAAGTTTGTTTGAAATCTTTGCAAATTTATTAAAAATAACGAAAAAAAATCTCATGTACATAAGTATTCACAGCCTTTGCCATGACACTCTAAATTGAGCTCAGGTGCCTCCTATTTCCACTGATCATCCTTGAAATGTTTCTACAACTTGATTGGAGTCCACCTGTGGTAAATTCAGGTGATTGGACATGATTTGGAAAGGCACACACCTGTCTATAGAAGGTCTCACAGGTAACAGTGCATGTCAGAGCACAAACCAAACCATGAAATCCAAGGAATCGTCTGTAGACCTCCGAGACAGGATTGTATGGAGGCACAGATCGGGGGAAGGGTACACAAACATTTCTGCAGCATTGAATGAGCACAGTGGCCTCCATCATCGGTAATAGAAGTTTGAAGCCACCAGGACTCTTCCTAGAGAAGGCCGCACAGCAAAACTGAGCGATCGGGGCAAAAGGGTCTTAGTCGGGGAGGTGACCAAGAACCCGATGGTCACCAGAGCTCCAGCATTTCCATGCGGAGGTAGGAGAACCTTCCAGAAGAACAACCATCTCTGCAGAACTCCACCAATCAGGCCTGTATGGTAGAGTGGCCCGACAGAAGCCACTCCTCAGTAAAAGGCACATGACACCCCTGGAGTTTGCCAAAAGGAACCTGAAGGACTCTCAGACCATGAGAAACAAAATTCTCTGATCTGATGAAACAAAGATTGAGCTCTTTGGCCTGAATGGCAAGCGTCATGTCAGGGGGAAACCAGGCACCGATCATCACCTGACCAATACCATCCCTACAGTGAAGCATGGCGGTGGCAGCATCATGTTGTGATGTTTTTCAGTGGCAGGAACTAGGAGACTAGTCAGGATTGAGGGAAAAAATGAATGCAGCAATGTACAGAGACATGCTTGATGAAAACCTGCTCCAGAGGGCTCTGGACCTCAGACCGGGGCGAAGGTTCACCTTCTAACAAGACAACGAGCCCAAGAACACAGCCAAGATAACAAAGGAGTGGCTACGGGACAACTCTGTGAATGTCCTTGAGAGGCCCAGCCAGAGCCCAGACTTGAACCCGATTGAATATCTCTGAAGAGATCTGAAAATGACTGTGTACCGACGTTCCTCATCCAACCTGATGACACTTGAAAGGTCCTGCAAAGAAGAATGGGAGAAACTGCCCAAAAACAGGTGTGCCAAACTTTTAGCATCATACTCAAAAAGACTCGAGGCTGTAATTGGTGCCAAAGGTGCTTCAGCAAAGTATTGAGCAAAGGCTGTGAATACTATTTATGTATCTGGGATTTTTTTGTTTTTTATTTTTAATAAATTTACAATGATTTTAAACAAACTTCTTCCACATTGTCATTATGGGGTTGTGTTTGTAGAATTTTGAGGAAAATAATGAATTTAATCCATTCTGGAATAAGGCCGCAACATACCAAAATGTGGAAAAAGTGAAGCGATGTGAATACTTTCCGGATGCACTGGATATAGTTATTGGTAAATCTTGGCCATACACCTTACAATCTGGTTGTAAAATCACTTACAAGTGATTGTAAACTCTTACATATATCAGAGAAGTGACTGGACTCAGGTGATACACAAAGATGAAACAAATCCTCTCACATAAGTTGTACCTGTCTATCTACGGTCTTCTCTTCTCTACATCCGAATTTATAAAGCTTGTCTTAGCTGTCAGAAAACAGAGGGTGGAGAGCTGAAGTTACAGTCTGCAGAGCTCAGTGAGGAGAGCTATGAGAGCTGATTGGATGGAATAGACCCCCCCCCCCCCCTTCACACAGTACACAGGAACAGAGCTGAGGCTGTCAGTCAGCTGGAGGTCCCTTCCCTGTCACCATTTTTCTCTTGGTGTCAGGAAAACGTGTCAGAAGTGATTCATGCTGATAGCAGAAGAAGGAAGCAGCAGACAGAAATGACACTTAGGTCTGGGTTGAGACAAGCACACACTATAGAGGGATGTGCTTTGTTCATATTTCTGGGGTTTACAACCACTCTAAGGTGGCCATAAATGGATTGAAATTCGGCCAACAGTTATGTAGAGCAAAGGCCAATCAGATTGGATCGAAAATCAGTGGTTTGTTAAGATAGACTGTCATATCACATAGTTGTTGGTATCTAAAGCTGGTCATACACCTTGCAATCTGACTGTAAAATCTCACTTAGAGATACCAAAAGCTATGCGGGGAAAAGGCCAATCTGATTGGATAGGAACTCAATGGATTGTGAAGGTAGACCATTGTATTGCAGGGTTGTCGGTATACAAAGCTGGCATATACTTTTCAATCTGACAGAAAAAAATGTAATTTATGTCTACCAGGAGCTACTGTATATAGGACTAAGCCAATCTGATTGTCTCAGAAGTCACTGGATTTTTGAGGTAGACCATTCCATGATTGTTAGTAAATCTTGGCCATACACCTTGCAATCTGGTTGTCATATCTCCATTACGTCTGCCAACAGCTACTGTATGTCTGACAAAGGCCAATCTGATTGTATCACAAGTCAATAGATTGTTAGGGTAGAGCATCATATTCTATAGTTGTTGGTAAATCTTGGACATACACCTTGCTATCTGATTGTAAAATCCCCAGTTAATTCTATCAATGGCTATGTGGGGCAAAGGCCTATCTGATTGGATTGAAACTTAACCAATTAAAATAAACCCTCACATTACATGCTTCTTGGTATCCAATGCTGGCCATTCACTTTGCAATCTGGTTGTACAATCTCCTTTAGATCTACCAACAACTGTGTAGTACAAGAGCCTGCCTGATTGGATACAGATCGGCTGTATTAGGCAGATGCTCATAATACATAGTTTTAGTAAATCTAAAGCTGATTGCACTGAGATTGTACGGTCACACTGTAACGTTTATGGTGACCCATATGTCTACCAACAGCTACCCTGTTTCCCCCGAAAATAAGACCTGGTGTGACTGTCGGTGATGGATGCAATATAAGCCCTAACCCCCAAATAAGCCCTACCCTGTTTCCTGAAAAATAAGCCCTACCCTGAAAATAAGACCTACAAGGATTTTAACTAGGGATTATTTGGGGGTGGGGCTTATATTGCAGCCATCACCGACAATCACGCTAGGTCTTATTTTCAGGGAAACAGGGTATGTAGGGTAAAGGCCCATATCTGATTGCATTGAAACTCCACAGACTGTTAATGTAGGCCCTCACGTTATGAAGTTGGTAAATGAAAGGGTAGCCATACACCTTGAAATCTGATTGTACAAACGCCCCAAGGCTCACCATTCACACTACGATCTGACTGTACAACCGCCTTCACATCTACCAACAAGTATGTAGTGCAGGGGCCTGCCTGATTGGATACAAATGGATTTAAAGCGGGAGTCCGCCGGGACTCCGCGTTTTTTTTTTTTTTTTTAAAAACCAGCAGCTACAAATACTGCAGCTGCTGACTTTTAAAATAGTGACACTTACCTGTCCAGCGCGCCCGCGATGTCGGCACCTGAAGCCGATCTCTAGATCGGTACTCGGGTGCTGCCGCCGCCATCTTGGGTATGGGAATCAGGAAATGGAGCCTTTCGGCTTCATTTCCCGGTTCCCTACTGCGCATGCGCGAGTAGCGCTGCGCAATAAGGACGGTCCCCGCTGCCTCTGGGATCTGTGTGTTTCCCAGCAGGCAGCGGGGCACTTGCGGAAGGGGGCGGGCACTTGCGGAAAGGGGCGTAATCTACGCCCCTTTCCGCAGAGAGCTATCCCGGAAGTGGGTGCAGTTACCTGGATTATCCAGGTAACTGCACCCCCCTCCCCCCTGAAAGGTGCCAATTGTGGCGCCGGAGGGGGGGAGGATTCCGATGAGCGGAAGGTCCATTTTAGGGTGGACCTCCGCTTTAATAGTTTAGGTAGGTCCCCATATTACGTCTGGAGGAAAAGAGATTTCATCTCCAAATACGGAAAGGCTTCTTCACAGTAAGAGATGTGAAAATGTGGAATAGACTCCCTCCAGAGGGGGTTCTGGCCAGATCAGTAGATTGCTTTATTTAAAAGGCCTGGATTATTTCCTAATGCTCCATTCACACTTGTGTGACTCGTCATGCGACTTTCGGACACGAAATCACATGACAAGTTGCACCCCATGCTTTTCAAAGACAAATATGTGTGACTTAACCACTTCCCATCCCACCCATCGTCAAATGACGTCCGGAGGAGGGATCTCCCATCCTGGGCGGGCGTCATATGACGTCCTCAGCTTCCCGGCCGTCTAGGGGGGCGCGCTGCTTCACTCAGGGCTTCAGGAGCCAATGCACGTGCCCGGCAGCAGGGCCGTCTTTAAGGCAGGGCAAAAGGGGCAGCTGCCCTGGGCCCCGTCATTGTTGTGGGGCCCAAAGCAGCTGCCTCATACTTGCCGACTATCCCAGTTTACATTCCCTTGTCCTTTGAAGTTTTAATCCTGTGCTGTGTCCCGATATCTCAGTGTGAAGTGCTGCTACTAATGCTGCCCAGCTCTGCCTTATTGTTGTGTATAGGTGACTCACCTGCAGACTCTGTGTTTACATGTAAATAACCGCCATTCATATGTAATCAGCTGCGGCCAGCGGCATTTATATGTAAATAAAGGTGGCATTCATACCCTGTTTCTCCGAAAATAAGATCTAGCGTGATTGTCGGTGATGGCTGCAATATAAGCCCCACCCCCCAAATAAGCCCTAGTTAAAGTCCTTGTAGGTCTTATTTTCAGGGTAGGGCATTTTCAGGGAAACAGCTTATTTGGGGGGTAGGGCTTATATTGCAGCCATCACCAACAATCACGCTAGGTCTTATTTTGGGGTTAACAGGGTATGTATATCATGCCCCTCTGCAGTGAGGAGATGATGTGCCGTAACCTCTAGCAGCCAATCAGTGAGCAGCGTTACTGTACAGTAATCTCTAGAAACCAATTAACAAGCAGAAATCATTAGCTGTAACCTCTAGCAACTAATCAGTGAGCCATAATCTGTGCTGTAACCTCTAGCAACCAGTCAGTAAGCAGTAATGATATGCTGTAACCGCTGGCAACCAATCGCAATTGCTGCCTGATCTGATATAGAATACTGATTTTGTATGTCTCAGAGCAGATGGAGAGTGAAATTGAATGGGGGGACCCCCAAGAAAATTTTGGCCCAGGGTCCAATCAATATTAAAGACGGCCCTGCCCAGCGGCCCTCGTTGTCCACCAGGCACCCGCCAATTGCCCGGTAACAGAGCCGGTGTCTTGTCATATAACGTCCTCCATCAGATAGTGTCCCCTGCGTACTGCGCATGCGCAGTACACAGGAACACAGATTCCGAAAATTGCCGAGGATGAACGGCGCCTGCGCCGTGAGTCCAGGTTCTATCCCCACTATCCAAGTGGACATAGAGTTAGAACAAAAAAGAGCCAAGCGCAGCGAGGCCGAGCCCGAAGCGTGGCGAGCGAAGCTCGCCCGCGAGGGGCCCTCTAAAATTCACAACCCTATGTCTGCTTGAATGGTGGGGCTACCACCTCCACTCACGGCGCAGGCGCCTTTCAGCTTCGGAGATTTTCCGAAGCTTCGTCTGCTCCGTACTGCGCATGCGCAGTACGGAGTGGACACTATTTGATGCCCGGACTCTATACGCCAGAACACCGGGATGTGGATCTGTGTGTGTAAATACACAGATCCACGTCCTGTCTGGCGAGAGGAGACCGATCATGTGTTCCCTGTACAGAGGAACACCGATCGGTCTGCTCCCCTTGTGAGTCCCCTCCCCCTACAGTTAGAATCACTCCCTAGGTAACGCATTTAACCCCTTGATCGCCCCCTAGTGTTAACGCCTTCCCTGCCAGTGACATTTACACAGTAATCAGTGCATTTTTATAGCAGTGATTGCTGAATAAATGTGAATGATCCCAAAATAGTGTCAAAAGTGTCCGATCTGTCCCCCGCAATGTCGCAGTCCCTATAAAATTCGCAGATCGCCACCATTACTAGTAAAAAAAATAATAATAATAAAAATGCCATTAGTGCTATTTTGTAGACGCTATAACTTTTGCGCAAAACCAATCAATACACGCTTATTGCAACTTTTTTTTCTTTCTTTTTTACCAAAAAATATGTAGAAGAATACAGATCGGCCTAAACTGAGGAAAAAAAATGTTTTTTTTTTTTTTAAATTGGGATATTTATTATAGCAAAAAGTAAAAAATATTGTGTTTTTTTTCAAACTTGTCGCTCTTCTTTTGTTTATAGCGCAAGAAATCAAAACCACAAAAGGTGATCAAATACCACCAAAAGAAATCTCTATTTGTGGGGAAAAAAAATCATACAAATTTGCGTACAGTGTTGCATGACCACGCAATTGTCATTTAAATTGTTACAGCGCTGAAAACTGAAAATTGGCCTGGGCAGGAAGGGGGCGAAAATGCCCGGTATTGAAGTGGTTAAAGTCGCCGCGACTTTAAAAAGGTCCTTGCATTACTTTGGACCAACTTTCATGCGACTCGAGTGTCACAGACTGCAATGTAAAGCCTCAAGAGTCGCATAAATATCGCATTTGAATGTTATCCATGTGCAGCAGTGGTCCATTATAATCATCATTGGTCAAAGCCGCATCCAACTTGCTCCCATCTAAAGTTGCATTAAAGTATAATAATAATAATAATAATATAACTGGGTACTGACATTTATAGGTAAAGTGGATCCAAGGAATATCCGATTGGCACTCGGGGGATGTGGAAGGACTTTGGATCATGCTTTGCTCAGGTTTTTCACCTTCCTTTGGATCCACTGTGGGTGAAGGATTGTGTACATGGAGGCTTTCCATCTTTTTTTTTTTCCTTTGTTGGTTAAACTGGATGGATTTACTATGCCAGATTAACTATGTAACTATTACATCATTTTGGTAAATATAAAGCTGATTGTACAGAGAATATGGGGTCAGATTGTAACATGTATGGTGAGCCTTAGATCTGCCGTGAACTGTAGAATGACCAGATAGAAATGGAATTATTTATTTGGTAGGGTTACGCTGTTTTGGAATATTGAAAAGAGATTGTATAGAGATGTTGCAATTCGATTGTATCATGTGTGACCATGCTTCAATACCGGGAACTTTCACCCCCTTCCTGCCCAGGCCAATTTTAATTTTTCAGCGCTGTCACACTTTGAATGACAATTGCGCAGTCATGTAATGCTGTACCCATATGAAGTTTGTATAATTTTTTTGAGACAGATGGAGATTTCTTTTGGTGCTATTTAATTACCCCCGGGGCTTTTTATTTTTTGCTAAAAAAACAGGAAATAAAAAAAAAATAAAAATAAAAAAAGGTTTTCTTTGTTTCTGTCAGAAAAATTTCACTGATGGGGGATGTGATAGGCACTGATAGGTGACATTGTTGAGAAGGCACTGATATGTCGCACTGATGGGCACTGATAGGCAGCACTGATGGGCACTGATAGGTGGCACTGATTAGGTGGCATTGTTAAGAAGGCAATGAGATGCCGCACTGATGGGCACTGACAGGCAGCGCTGATGGGCACTGATAGGCGACACCGATTAGGTGGCATTGTTAAGAAGGCACTGATGGGCACTGATAGGCGGCACTGATGGGCACTGATAGGCGGCACTGATTAGGTGGCATTGTTAAGAAGGCACTGAGATGCGGCACTGATAGGTAGCGCTGATGGGCACTGATAGGCGGCCCTGATTAGGTGGCATTGTTAAGGCACTGATAAGCCTCACTGATTGGCACTGATAGGCAGCACTGATTGGCACGGATGGACACTAATAGGCAGCACTGATGGGCACTGATAGGTGGCAGATTAGGTGGCATTGTTAAGAAGGCACTGATATGCCGCACTGATGGGCACTGTTATGTGGCACTGATGAGCACTGACAGGCAGCACTAATGGGCACTGATAGGTGGCACTGATGGGCACTGATAGGGGGCACTGAAGGGTGGCACTGATGGGCTCTGATAGGTGGCACTGATAAGCACTGATGGGCACTGATAGGTGGCACTGATAGGTGCTCATAGGTGGCACTGATGGTCAGCACTGATGGGTATTGATTGGTGTCACTGATGAGCACTGATTGGTGTCACTGATGGACACTGATTGGCATAACTTGCGGGGCACTATTGGGGTTGCACTGATAATCAGGGTACTGATTACCTGTATAGTCTCCCCTGTAAGGACATGTCACTGATTGGCTCTCCTCTCCTCACACTCTGTAAGTGTGAGGCGAGGAGAGTCGATAAACGGCCCTAGGGTAAGGGTTAGTTTTAGGGTAAGGGTTAGTGTTAGGGTAAGGGTTAGTTTTAGCATTAGGGTAAGGGTTAGTGTTAGGGTAAGGGTTAGTGTTAGGGTAAGGGTTAGTTTTAGCATTAGGGTAATGGTTCGTTTTAGGGTAAGGGTTAGTGTTAGGGTAAGGGTTAGTGTTAGGGTAAGGGTTAGTTTTAGCATTAGGGTAATGGTTCGTTTTAGGGTAAGGGTTAGTTTTAGGGTAAGAGTTAGTGTTAAGGTAAGAGTTAGTGTTAGGGTAAGGGTTCGTTTTAGGATAAGGGTTAGTTTTAGGGTAAGAGTTAGTGTTAAGGTAAGAGTTAGTGTTAGGGTAAGGGTTAGTGTTAGGGTAAGGGTTAGTTTTAGGGTAAGGGTTAGAAGTGTTATCTGTTTTTATCCAAGTACACTCTGTCTCTCGGCAGACCTACTGGTGAAATTTCAGGCTGATTTTCATGTAATTTGGTAATTTCGCTGCACTATCCCTTTTGCTGAGCCTCCCCCCATGCCGATAATATATCACATTTCAGAGCCAAGTATATCCATCCCTAGTCGGGGGCAGAAAAAAAGCGAACGGGTAAAAAGGGGTGGTCCAGGGATAGTTTGAGGAGGGAGAAGGGCGCTAGATGATGTTGGACGTCCTCCACCCAGGAAATTAGGTGGGCTACAGCTTCTAATGCACACGGTGTGCAGTGAAATCAGAGTAAGCCCTTTTAGTAGAGGAGAGGTTCCTCTATATCTGTGGAAGCCTGGAGGTCATCTACTGGGTAGTAACTGGTAGTGTATGGGTTCCTGCAGTATAGAATATATGATGGAAGGTAATAGGTGAAATGCATGTCTATAGTTGAGCTGAGTGTGTCGCAGTGACAGGTCCTACTATTGGACGGTCAGTGTTAGCGAGTGAAACGCGTGTGTAGAGTTGAGCTGTGTGGCGCAGTGACGCGTCCTCCTATTGGACGGTTGGTGTTAGTGGGTGAAATGCGTGTGTATAATTGAGTTGAGTGTGGCGCAGTGACGGGTCCTCCTATTGGACGGTCAGTGTTAGCGGTTAAAACGTGTGTGTATAGTTGAGTTGAGTGTGGTACAGTGACGGGTCCTCCTATTGGACGGTCGGTGTTAGCAGGTGAAACGCGTGTGTATAGTTGAGCTGTGTGGCGCAGTGACGCGTCCTCCTATTGGATGGTTGGTGTTAGTGGGTGAAATGCGTGTGTATAATTGAGTTGAGTGTGGCACAGTGACGGGTCCTCCTATTGGACGGTCAGTGTTAGCAGGTGAAACGCGTGTGTATAGTTGAGTTCAGTGTGGCAGTCCTCCTATTGGACGGTCAGTGTTAGTGGGTGAAACGCGTGTGTACAGTTGAGTTGAGTGTGGCGCAGTGACGGGTCCTCCTATTGGACGGTTGGTGTTAGCGGGTGAAACGCGTGTCTATAGTTGAGCTGAGTGTGTCGCAGTGACATGTCCTCCTATTGGACGGTTGGTGTTAGTGGGTGAAACGCGTGTCTATAGTTGAGCTGAGTGTGTCCCAGTGACATGTCCTCCTATTGGACGGTTGGTATTAGTGGGTGAAACGCGTGTGTATAGTTGAGTTGAGTGTGGCGCAGTGACGGGTCCTCCTATTGGACGGTCGGTGTTGGCGGGGGAAACGCGTGTGTATAGATGAGTGGGGCGCAGTGACGGGTCCTCCTATTGGACGGTCGGGGTTGGCGGGTGAAACGCGTGTGTATAGATGAGTGTGGGGCAGCGACAGGTCCTCCTATTGAACGGTCAGGGTTGGCGGGGGAAACGCGTGTGTATAGATGAGTGGGGTGCAGTGACGGGTCCTCCTATTGGACGGTCCGTGTTGGCAGGGGAAACACATGTGTATAGATGAGTGTGGCGCAGTGACGGGTTCTCCTATTGGACGGTCGGTGTTGGCGGGGGAAACGCGTGTGTATAGATGAGTGTGGCGCAGTGACGGGTTCTCCTATTGGACGGTCGGTGTTGGCGGGGGAAACGCGTGTGTATAGATGAGTGTGGCGCAGTGACGGGTGCTCCTATTGGACTGTCGGTGTTGGCGGGTGAAACGCGTGTGTATAGATGAGTTGAGTGTGGCGCAGTGACGGGTCCTCCTATTAGATGGTCGGGGTTGGCGGGTGAAACGCGTGTGTAGAGATGAGTGCGGGGCAGTGACGGGTCCTCCTATTGGACGGTCGGGGTTGGCGGTGACGTTCTCCAGGTCGGGGGTCTCATCTGACAACACATGAGAATATCCGGTGACGCGCTCCGTCCTCCTCGCCATGTAATCTGGGCTAATAGTGAAGGTGTAATCCTGTCAGGCTCTGGTAATGGGATGAGAGCCGGCCAATGACGTGTCTCCCAGTGACCCCCGCCTGACCTCGGCCCCCTGCCCCCGCTCTGCTTCTCCCCCTTTCCCGCCATGTTGTCCATCTCTCCCTCTCTCGCGGCTCCTTCTGCCCCATTAGTGTTGGTCGCCATGGTTACAGAGGCCGGGGAAATGACAGCTCAGGCCGTGTTGAGTCATCCGAGATTCCTCTGCCTGACACCATCCGTCACCCACCCCATTATGTGATGTGACACAAAGGATCGCAGTCATGGCCTCGCCGTGTGGGCGCACTGCGCACTCCGCCAATTTCCCCGTCAAAGTGTTTGCTGACTGAATAATGAAAATCAAAGATGACCCTTTTTTTTTCCCGGGAACAAAATATATATATAAGGGCCCAATTCTATCATTAACCCACATTATGCCGCATCTTAAGGTGCCCATTGAAAAAAAATGTCTGCCAACATTCCCTAACATCCAGAACATCAGAGCGGAGCCTTTCATTGTGCCGCAATGCTATTTAGTGAGTTGCTCTGCGGTCACAGGTGCATAACGTTTTCATACAATAAATAGCTGAGCGTTTGGTTTTTGTAGGTTAGCAGTTTTCTCCTGGCAGGATCACAGAATCTGGTAAATAACATGCGGGGTGTTCACAGCCGAGAGGGACCATTACTACGGGTAGAAGAGAGCTCAATGCAGGAGCTGCAAGTACGGCCAATTCTATGATACCTGGAAGGATGGGACTTAACCGAGCAGACGCCGCTTCTGTATAATTGTTTTTCTTTATTATTATTATTTATATTACTATATTATATATTTATATTATTTATGATTTTTTTTTATAATTATCATTTATATTATTTTTTATTATTTACTATAATATATATATATATATATATATATATATATATATATATATATATATATATATATATCACAGTGGTGTAGTGGTTGGCACTTTTGAAAAGCGGTAAAAGGGTCGCTGGTTTGAATCCCAACCACGACACTACCTGCCTGGAGTTTGCATGTTCTCCATGTGCCTGCATGGGTTTCCTCCCACACACATATATATATATATATATTGCCCCTATCTTCTTTTCTCTCAAAGATGTTACCCTCTTAGTTCACGCATCACCCAGAGCCAGCATTTACTTCCCCCACAGCAGGGCTCTCCAAACATTTAGGTATGAGGGTCACCTTGTATATTTTACAAATATTCGAGGGCCCAAAAAAATCCCCATCAAAGCCTCCTTATATCAGCGCCCCCCCCCCCTTGCATCAGGGCCCCATTAGATGAGTCCCCTTTAAATTATAATCCCAATTAGATCCCCCCTTACATCATGGCCCCAATTTGAGTTCCCCCTTACTTTAGGTCCTCATTAGAGTCCATCCTTACATCAGGGTACCCATTAGAGTCCCCCTTTATGTGAAGGCCCCCACTGAAACCCACCTTCACATCAGGGTCCTCATTAGTGTCCACCATTACGTCACTGTTCCCATCTGAGTTTCCCCTTACGTCCGAATCACCCCTTACATCGAGGTCTCCATCAGAGTCCCCCTACATCAGCGTCCCAATAAGAGTTGCCTTTAAACTAGAATCCCTATTAGATTCCACTCTTACATCAAGGTCTCCACTGATGTTCCATTCTTATGTTAAGATCCTCCTTACATCAAGGTACCCATTAGAGTCCCCCCTTATATCAAGGTCACCTTTGGAGCCCTTACGTCAGGGTTTCCATCCAAGTTTCTCCTTACATCAGGGTCTCCATCAAAGTCTTCCTACATCAGGGTCCCCAACAGAGTTCTCCTACATCAGGGTCTTCATCAGATTCCCTCTTTACAGAGTCTGGATGGGGGTTGAAGCATACACCATAGGCAGCATTTTCTGGCCTGAATCCTCAGTCTGTTGCACATTGAAGATGCTCCACTGTCCCTAGCTGTGGGCTGAATTAAATCCTGTAGAGGGTCAGGAGGGGCCCTCGGTGCTGTAGTTTGGAGACCCCCAGCTCAAAGTCACTGGACTCTAGGACAGATTTATTATTAATAATAATAATAATAATAATAATAATAATACTGTTGCTGCATGTTGGTAACAGTGACTTAGTGGTTAGTACTTCTGTCTCACAGCACTAGAGTCCATATTTTGAATCTAGGCCTCTATCTGCATAGAGTTTGCAAGTTCTCCCTGTGCTTGTTTCCTCCGGGTACTTCATTTTCCCCCTGCATTCCAAAGACATGCTGGTAGGTTAATTGGCTTGTGTCTAAATTG
Organism: Lithobates pipiens; assembly: GCF_037356315.1. NCBI lineage: Eukaryota > Metazoa > Chordata > Amphibia > Anura > Ranidae > Lithobates > Lithobates pipiens. The sequence continues at coordinate 222,379,699 of NW_027507686.1, read as the reverse complement.
GCCTTAGTATGTGTATGTATGAATGTGAGACTGGGACCTTATATTGAGGGGGCAGATGAGAGGCTAAGTGGTTAGAACTTCTGTCCAGCAGCACTAAGGCTGTTGGTTCAAATCCCAACCATGGCACAACCTGCCTGGAGCTTGCATGTTCTTCCCGTGCCTGTTTGGTTTTCCTCCCATGCTACAAAGACATGCCAGTAGTGTGTCTAAATTAGCCGTAGTATGTGTATGTATGAATGCGGGATTGGGACCTTATATTGAGGGCAGCTGAAAGGCTAAGTGGTCAGCACTTTTGTCTAGCAGCACTAGGGCTGTCGGTTCAAATCCCAACCACGGCACAACCTGCCTAGAGTTTGCATGTTCATCCTGTGCCTGTGTGGGTTTCCTCCGTGTACGCCATTTTCCTCCCACACTACAAACACATGCTGGTGGGTTAACTGGCTCCTGTCTAAATTGTCTGTAGTATGTGTATGTATGAATGGGAGTTAGGGACCTTAGAGTCCAAGCTTCTTGAGGGCAGGGACTGATGTGAATGTGCTATATACATATGTAAAGCGCTGTGTAATTTGATGGCGCTATATACAAGTACCTGCAATGAAAATAAATAAAAGCTGCATGGGGGCAGGGACTTATGTGAGGGTGCAGTAGCAGCACTGGGGTCCTTGGTTCAAGTCCAGGACACTATCTGTCGGGAGCTTTCCCTATGCTTGCACAGGGTTCCTCCAGGACATGCTGGTCAGTTAATTGGCTCCAATCTAAATTTGGCCCAAATATGATCATCTATTGAGCGCATCCAAGATGGCAGACCCAACAGCAGATAAAATGTTTGGAGTTCCCGGACAGTAGACACTATAGAAATATAAAATTAATAATTGTAACAAAAATTTGTATATAACGTACATTGATGACGTTATATAAATGCCTATAATAAATACATTTTGTGACAGTACATTCATATAAATTTGACATGATCTTTTTCAGCAATCTGATGTGACTGGATGTATTGATTACTGATATTTGACTGCTAGATTGGCCTATGGTTCTTACACTAAAAGGCAGCTGAGTAATGACATCATCCCATTTGATTGATCTTACAGGACACTTTGAATAACAACTCTCTGGCGAAAAAATACAGCTGGCAGGAGAGGGTGTCTCGCTCCTCCTCTCCACTTAAGACAGGTAAGTACTTTTATCTTTGTCTTTTGCTTTACCAATGTCATAGCATTCGTTCTGGTGTCATGAATCACCCCGTATTGTTCCTAATATGTTTATTCCCTATGAGTGTCAGCTCCATCTACTGGTCATAATGCAGTATTTTCCTAAAATACCTCAATCAGGAAAATAAAGCATTATGACCTTTAGATGGAGATAATGATCATTGTTATTATTATTATACTACAGCATGTATAAAGCATCAACAGTTTGCACAGTGCTTTACAATATACAGTAAAGGGAGACAATACAGCAACAATACAATTTAATACAAGAGGGTCAGGAGGGCCTGGCTCGTTGGAGATTACAATCTAATAGGAAGGGACTGGTGGAACAAAAAAAGGTAATAAATAGGGTTGTCCCGATACTGATACTAGTATCAGTATTGGGATCGATACCAAGTATTTGTGCGAGTACTTTTACTTGCACAAATGCTCCCGATGCCAGATCCGATACCTGGGAGAGATAAATAAAGTTAACCGGCACAACCAGAAGTCAGCGGATGGAACAACAGAAGTGACACTTCGTGTTGATGTCGGTGGTCGGGCATCTTGTTACACCCAGCCATATAGTTCGGGCAGGTTGTAACAAGATGGCCGCTACTGCTTTTATGAGGCTGAGTGCAAGGAATACCAAGATGGGCCGTCGCAGGCATCCTTTGCTCATGGCATTTCAGTGCCTGCCCATCAGTGCTCATAAATACCACCTATAAGTGCCAGCCATCTGTCAGTGCCAGCCATCAGTGCCATCTATCAGTGCCCGCCATCTGTCAGTGCCAGCCATCAGTGCCAGCCATCAGTCAGTTCTCATCAGTGCCACCTAATCCTATCAGTGCTCATCAGTGCTGCATATCAGTGCCACCTAATATGCACTGTGCTTTAAAAACTGTCACATGATATGAAAAAAAAAGTATCGGTAATTGGTATCGGTGAGTACTTGGAAAGAAAAAGTATTGGTATTTGTACTCGGTCTTAAAAAAGTGGTATGGGGACAACCCTAGTAATAACTGTGAGGGATGAACTGATGGGAGAAATAGAACATTCATTTATTAGCTGAAGGCAGAAGAGGCATTCCTGAAGAGGTAAGTTTTCAGAGAAAATGGTCAAAGTAGGAGATAGCCAGACATATTGGGGTAAGGAGTTCCAGAGGATGGGAGCCGCTCTGGAGAAGTCCTGGAGACAAGTATGGGAGGAAGAGACAAGGGGGCTAAAGAGCAGAAGGTCTTGGGAGGAACAGAGAAGAGTTGAGATTTAAATCATTATTGACATTTGTACATAGTTATATTGGTCCAACTTTGTCCATATACCATACCTGTGGGATCCTTCTAGAGGCTGAGAATCACTGTATAGACATCACCACTCCAGTGATCTTCACTTGCTTCCAGGTCCTGTGCCAAGCAGCTGCCCTGCTGCATTCTTGGAGAAGGTGGAGAGATGGGGCACTGACTTCACATTCTCCTCCTTGCTCTGCATTCATTGAGAAAATACAAAGCATTCTCTGAATGGCGCTTGCACCTAGCAGCCAACCTCCTGTGTTTACAATGCAGAGGGGCCGCCCAGGGAACCCGAAAGCAAGCGGAGATCACTGCGGTAGATCTGTTTACTACAGTGATTCCAGCTTCGAGAGGGATCCTACAGGCATAGGCAAGTGCACAGGGTATGCCAGGTGTGCCTGGGCACACCCTAATTACTGTGCAGATTCCCCCTGTTTAAACCCCAGATATTTCATCAAAGCTCCCTAACGGGGCTCCTAAAAATATTTAAAATAATATATTAATAAAAAAAAAAAAAATAATAAAAAAAAAAAAATTAAGGACACCATCTACTTCCCTATTGACACCAATCTCTGCCCAGCTGACACCATCCACTGCTCTACTGACACTATCAGTATATATATACATGCATGCGTTTGAGCTTTGAGGTGCACACCCTAATGCAATAGGCTGTGCACACCTATGCCTACAGGTATGGTATATACCAGGGATATGCAATTAGTGGACCTCTAGCTGTTGCAGAACTACAAGTCCCATAAGGCATAACAAGACTCTGACAGCCACAAGCATGAGACCCAGGGGCAGAGGCATGATGGGACTTGTAGTTTTGCAACAGCTGGAGGTCCGCTAATTGCAGATCCCTGGATTATACAGTACATGGTTGCAATGGTTCAAGCTGGACTACATGAAAAATATCCATACATGGAATTCCTCTCTGATTGAATTTTAGATGTGACATGCTTGCTGCTCTATATTCTATCATTGTACAAAATATCTGTTGGTGCTATATACATCCTATATAATAATACAGAAATTTGTAGATTAGCCACTAGAGGGAGCAAAATAAATTCAGAACCATTCTGCTCCTTCTCTTATGCCCTGTACACATGGTTGGACATTCCGACCACAAAATCCATTGGATTTTTTACGACGGATTTTGGCTGAAACTAGTCTTGCATACACACGGTCACACAAAGTTGTCAGAAAATCCGATTGTTCTGAAGGAGGTGACATACAACGTGTACGACGGAACTACGTAGAGGCCAGTAGCCAATAGCTTTCGTCCCCAAATTTATTCTGAGCATGCATCGCACTTTGTGCGTCAGAATTCTATACACACGATTGGAAAAAGTCCAATCGGATTTTGTTGTCGGAAAATTTTAGGTCCTGCTCTTAAATGTTTTCCGTTGGAAATTCCGACGGAAAAAGCTCGCTAGAGCCCACACACGATCGGATTTTCTGACAACATAATCTGATCGGACTTTTCCCGTGTGAATTTCCGACCGTGTGTATGGGGCATTAGACCCCTTTCACACTGGGGCCGCGACCATGTTAGCGCTAATGCACTACTCATTTTAGCGGAGCTTTCATGCTGTTTAAGCGGCGCTTTTCGGCTGCTAGTGGGGCGCTTTAAACTGAAAAAAAGGGGTTAAAACTCCCGTGTTGCAGCTCTTCCTAAGCGCTTTCCAGGCACTTCCGAAGCGCTGCCCATTCACTCTAATCGGCAGGGCATTTTGGGAGCGCTAAATACAGCTATCCCAAACCATCTCATAAATGCTGCTTGCAGGACTTTTGGTAACGTCCCGCCAGCACACTGCCCCAGTGTGAAAAGTCAGACTTGAATGAATGGGAGGAGGTTTTCAGATGCTTAGCAGGGGCTATTTCCAGTGCTAAAGCGCCTGAAGACCACCCCCGTGTGAAAGGGGTCTTAGCAACTGCTAAGAGAAAATATTAGCCACAAGAGGAGTATAGTGTCTACAATGAGTCACGTGACTCATAGGGGGTCTACTTATAAGGCAGCGAATGTAACTTTCACCAAATATTCCAGGTACGTGGTTCAGGAGAATCTTCCAGGTACATGTTTTTTTACATCTTTTCTGCCAGTGATTAATTCTGTATGAATGTATGGGAAGTTCACATCACATCCACTCCTTTATAAATAGATAGAATAGGCCTGCATTGTGAGAAGGAGCAATACAGTATAGCCATTTCATGGATTAACTCTCTTGAAAGAATATTTGGTTCTTGCAGATTCCTTTCTCATGCATAGCTAAGAAAAAAAAATATATATTTTAAAAGATGACATATTCCTTTTAACGTATCTATGGAATGTATTGTATGTATTCAGTGACTGTATTTGTAAAAGAAAAAAAATGTATGTATGTGTGTGTGTGTATATATATATATATATATATATATATATATATATATATATATATATATATATATATATATATATAAAAAATTAGAGCTGCATGATTAATCATTAAGAATCAAAATCACAATCTTTTTCCCTTCCCGATCTTCAAAACAGCATGTCACCATTCTTTCTAACAAGTGCAAAGAGTTCTTGCAGCTGGGGGGAAAAAAATAAAAAATCCAGGCATCCAAATAAAAAATCCAGGCATCTCTGGTGTCACGAATAACCCCGTATTGTTTCTAATATGTTTATTCCCTATGAGTGTCAGCTCCATCTACTGGTCATAATGCAGTATTTTCCTAAAATACCTCAATCAGGAAAATAAACCATTATGACCTTTAGATTGAGCTAATGATCATTGTTGTTATTATTATTATTATTATTATTATAATACAGAATTTATATAGCATCAACAGTTTGCACAGTGCTTTACAATATAAAGGGAGACAATACAGCAACAATACAATTTAATACAAGAGGGTCAGGAGGGCCTGGCTCGTGGGAGATTACAATCTAATAGGGAAGGACTGGTGGAACAAAAAAGTTGCCAAGTTGCCAAGTGTTATCACAACACAGGAATAAGTATAAACAAAGTATCTTTTTGTTTCTTTTATCAAAGTAAAGAACTCCAGTGTAAATGAAGGAAGTTTAACCATTGAAATACCACACCTTTTTTGACATTATTTGCTTACAAGTAAAAATCATTATTTTCTGCTAGACAATTACTTGGAACACCCAAACATTTTATATATATATATATATATATATATATAAATATTTATTTATTTATTTATTTATTTTTAGCAGAGACCCTAGAGAAAATGGTGGTTGTTGCAATATTTTATGTCACACCGTACTTGCACATCGTTTTTTCAAATGCAGTTTAAAAAAACAAAACACTTTAATGAATAAAAATAAATAAATAAACAGTAAAGTTAGCCTATTTTTTATTTATTTTTTGTATAATGTGAAAGAAGATGTTGCACCGCGAGAATCGTGATCTTTATTCTAAGCAAAAAAATAGTGATTCTCATTTTAGCCAGAATCGTGCAGCTCTAATATATATATATCAAAGCTTTTTATACTTTTTATATTTTGATTTTTTTTTGCTTTTTTATACAAACATAGTCATTGCATTTTAAAGTCCAAAGGGATGCATGCTTTCCATGGATAGTTACAATTAGGGATATGGGTAGTGCAGAATTGTGGCCCTTCTCACCCTTTCTCATTTTTATTATTCCTTTTAAAAGGACTTGCATATTGTAACATAATTACATTTTATTCCTTTTCTCTAATCTATAGGGGACACAACACCATCCAATGAACACGTATGTCTAAGTGATGAAGGGAACCCACCGGCTGTCACGCAGGATCGCGGTACTTCAACAGACACCCCCTGTCGACGTCACAATACCACTCAGGGTGCCAATGACCCCTCTGGGCGCTCCAACGCTCGAACCCGCTTGGACCCTCATCGGGACCGTATCCGCTACCAGACTGATGTACGACTGGAGCCCACAGAAGAAATCTTCCTCACTCCAGTCCAGAGATGTTCAGATCCTCCAGAACCAGAAAGACCCTTCGTATCCCAGACTGGACCCTGCCGAATGTCTGTCAGCTCAGATGCAGACGTTAATGTCCGACCCCCCAATTCAGGCAGGCAGCAGCTGTCCATCAGTGAGGAAGAGGAGGAAGGAGAGGATGGGGTGGGCTATCTGGGTTGCCCTGGAAGAGTTGGTGGCCCTCGGGGACTACAGAGGTCATCTGTCAGCTCAGACACCAGTGGACTATCTTATGACTCCGTCAAATACACGTTGGTGGTTGACGACAATGTACAGCTACAACTGGTCAGCCTGCGGCAGTGTTATGCGGGGTACAGCGACGACAGCGACAGCGGTACCGTCTACGATAATTGTGTTTCTTCGCCTTATGAGTCTGCAATAGGCGAGGAATATGAAGAAGAGGAGGATGAACACGTGGGGGCCACCGGGAGGGAAGGAAACAGAGTCCGAAGGTCCATGTGTCTCTCAGACACCTCTTCACCAGACGCCGATGTCTCCTACTCAAAAAAATTCCTAAACGTCTTCATGAATGGACGGTCGCGATGTACGAGTGAGTGAACCATACAGAATACGGCCCATACTGTTGTTTGTTTTATCTATGTATCCTTACTAGACATACACAATTTGTTTAGTTCCGAATTAGCTTTTTAATGAATTTTGGCAAATTCATTCATTCCGAAATTTCCAAATTTCCAAATTTATTAATTTCTGACATTTTGAATTTCCAAATTTACGAATTTCAAAAATTTTACAATTCAGAAATTCGGAAATTTGGAATTTTAACATTTCCGAATTTTCGAATTTCTGAAAAAAAATCGGAAATCCAGAATCCGGAAATTCAAAATTTCTGAAATTCGAAATTTCCGAAATTCTAAATTTCCAAAATTCGAAATTTCCAAAATGCAAATTTTGGAATTTGAAAATTCAGAAATACAAAAATTTGAAAATTTGAAAATACGAAAATTCTAAAATTCTAAAATTCTAAAATTCGTAATTAGAAAATTTGAAAGTTCAGAAGTTGGAAAATTTGAAAATTTGGAATTTCGGAAATTTTTCAAAAAAAAATTCGTAAAATTTCAGAAAACGAATGAAACAACAACGGAATTGAACACATTTTTTGTCAGTGCACATGTCTAATCCTTACATTGCTAACGGTAAATTTATTAAATTTTTTTGAGCAAACACAAATTTACGTTTTATTTTTAATGATTTTTTTTTGAATAAGGGTTCCTGCACACAAAAGGAGCGTTCTCAATTCTTAATTCACAATTAAAATTGATACCCTTCCACCTGACCAGTCCTGTAGATGTGGTAACTGCATTCATTTTCTTTTTTCATACCTTTTTACCCTTTATTTTAACTTGTTCATCCAGCTAGTAACTCACTTCCTGTCCTAGGGTGACAACCCTACTGAGCAGCTTTATCACCTTATGACAAGGGAGTGTGTTAGGACTACATAACATTGTGACAGGTCTACATAACACTTTCCTATTTTCTCAATAACAGGGGTAGGTTTTTGTAGTCTAGAGATAGCAGGGAACAATGCTAACCGATAACAGTCCAGAAACAGAAAGCACAGGAGGGTATTAGTTCACCAGATTTCTGGCTGGATGAACAGTTTTTTTGCACTTATCAAACTGATATATACTTTCATTGGTATATTTAACAGACCAAAAGGGAGCAAATAAGAAAAATGTATTGTTATGCCCTGTACACACGGTTGGACATTATAACGACAAAAATCCATCAGATTTTTTTCCGATGGATTTTGGCCCAAACTTGTCTTGCATGCACATGGTCGCACAAAGTTGTCTGAAAATCTGTTCGTTCAGAACAAGGTGACGTAGAACACGTACGACGGGATTATAAACACGCCAGTAGCCAATAGCTTTCGTCTCGTAATTTATTCTGAGCATGCGTGGCATTTTGTGCGTCGGAATTGTATATACATAATCGGAATTTAAACAATCGGATTTTGTTGTCGGAAAATTTTAGAACAAGATCTCAAACTTTGTGTGTCGGAAATTGTGACGGAAAATGTCAGATGGAGCCCACACACGATCGAAATTTCTGACAACACGATCCGATCGCACATTTTCTGTTGGAAAGTCCGACCGTGTGTACAGAGTATTAGAGTTTACTTAAACTTTAAAGCAGGGGTGTAAAACTCAATTTCATCACGAGCCTCATCAGTGTTATGTTTCCCCTCAATAGGCCATAGAATTGTACTATTCTTATAATAATTATAAGCAGATGTCCAGAGCACCCCACTTCTCTTACAGCAGATGACAAGAGCCCCCCACCATCAGAAGTAAAGAGTACCCCCACCCTTCCTTACATCACAGTAAAACCCCTATACCTTATGCTACTGCCAGGAGGAAGCTGGGGATGGAGCTGGGAGGCAGAAAGTGCAGGGTCTGAAGGAGGACCAGAGGAGGGCTGGAGTCAACTACCAGGGAGAAGAAGACTGGGGAGGGAGGCTGCGGCTGCACAAGAGGCACAGGATCTGTAGGAGGAGTATTGTCCTCTTGTGCAGCCACAGCCTCCCTCCCCAGTCTTCTTCTCCCTGGCAGTTGACTTCAGCCCTCCTCTGGTCCTCCTTCAGACCCTGCACTTTCTGCTTCCCAGCTCCAAGAGGCACAGGATCTGTAGGAGGAGTATTGTCCTCTGCTGCTGACTTCTGAGATGTGGGGACAGAGGCGAGCCTCTCCGTGGTTTCACAGAGAAGCACAGGATCTGGAGGAGTTCTGCCCTCATCTCTGCTGCTGACTGCTGAGACAAGGTGGAGATAAATGGGGGAGGAGGGGTTCCAAAGCTACAGGAGAGGTGCAAAGTGCTGGTAGTCAGTGGCTCAGTTCTAACATTTTCCATAAAGATAGAATTTTTAGTTTGTATGCATTTGAAATCATATGGGAAAGTCATCTGCCGTGTCAAGGTGCCTGTATTCAGCGCGGTCCCGACTTTATTCTATCAGATCTCTCACACTGGGATATGCTGTATACAACAATAATATATAAAAATCATTCCTTACCTAGAGGTTACCCCATCCTTTTTTGAATGTATAGTAATATGCAAGAACCAGATATGCAGCCACAGACCATGCGTGTGCATACACCCAATACAGCTAAAAGGCACCATGGTAAGTGCTCAGTCAATTCATGACCAACTAAGGTGGTGGACAATAGTAGGGACTAGTAACTGTTCAACAAATGCTATATTCTCAAAACCACCAAGCTCTGTTAGGCAGCAAAAGAAACCTTAGAGTGAACCAATATTTTGCCCTTGCAGGGCAAAAAGAAACAGGTTCACTTTAATGTTAGACCTACCGGTAGAGCTCGGCGATTTTCACAAAAAAAATAAATCAGCGCTTTTAAAGAAAAACTTGATTCACGATTTGAATCAAGTTTTTTTTTTTTTTGATAGACACCGCGCCAGTCCTGAGGAGCTGAGGGCAGGAGTTTTTAGGCAAGGCCGCGGCTTCGGCCTGGTGAAAAAAAAATCGATTTGTTAAAATTTTGAATCAATTTGACCTGATTTTTTTCCCTATCCCTACCTACCAGATGAACAGAGTCACTTTTCCATCACCTGCCTCTCCATTTACTTGCTAAGAACAAGGAGAGGAAACCATCCACAAGCTCCAAGTCATAGCTTGGGCTGAGAATTCTCTATCCGATCCTTTGTGATGGCACTGGGCGCCTGATTGACCAGTCAAGGAAAGCTGCTGGGGGGAAGCGAAGCAGACCACCTGCTCCCTCTACCTGTAAATAGAGATGCGTTTGGAAGCGACCTGGACTCATCTCTAATCCAAATTTCAAACTCCTACTTTCTTTGTACTCCAATGAGCGACAGATTGGGTAATTTCCTGTCCTGCAGCTCACATGAACTTTTAGGTGGGGTGCAGCATGGTGAGGAGTCAATAATTTAAGCAGGCAGGTGAAATAAACTTGTATTGAAGAAATTCAGTAAGAGTTCACAACAAGCCCTGTGAGTAGTAGATTCCAGCCAGGATGACAGTGTCTGTTGAGTGGGGACTTGAATGCGGTTTGACCATCTGGTCCCCAATCGGGAAAATGCCCAGTCCTTTTTCAGGAACCTTTCCCAACTCTGTTACAGTCCCTTAATGATGGGGTACCTGTCCCTACTCTGTCCATTCACCAAAGCATGTCAAAACCCAAGAGCCAGGGCCTTAAAAAGGCTCTGCCTGACCCAAGATGGCTGCTTGAGTCACATTGGGCAGCAGCATCCAAAAGGATAGCTTCCCCAGTGGCCCAGGAAACCATAGAGGAACCTTTTTCCCCCTGACTTCCTTTACAGCAACAGGGCCATTGCGGAAGAGCACCACCTGCTGTAGAGAAAGTAGACTGCACCTGCCTACAAGCTCTTCTCTACCTGTAAGTAGCAAGTATTTCTGTTCACTCGCAGCAGATGAATAAAATTGTGGGACAGAGAAGGGACAGTATTGTATGGGCAGCTCCATGGACCACCATTAAAGTGTCTCTGTTGCTTTCCCTGCATGGCAAAGTAAAGGTTCGGACTAAAACCCTTAGCTTCCAAGGTTTTGTTCTACACATCATGGCAGTCAAGAGGTTAAAACAAGCTGACAAATGCAATATTTATATTCTGTTCACCTCTTTGCTCATAAAATTCTAGTACAAGTGATCTGGGGGCTGTAGAGGGGGGCTGTAGAGGTACAGAAAGTCCTTACACTAATCTATATCTGCCCTTTGCTTGCTTTTATCTGGTCCTTGGGGCATTGTTCCCCCCCCCCCCCATTGTCAGCAATAGTTGGGCATAGTTTCTGCCACTGACACCAGCAATGGGGCACTGTTCCTCCCACTGATACCAATTATGGCACACTAATTCTCCCATTAACACCAATGACTGGCCACTATTCCTCCTATTGACACCAATGATGGTCCATTATTCCTCCCATTGACAACAATGATGGTCCATTATTCCTCCTATTGGCACCAATGATGGTCCATTATTCCTCCCATTGACACCAATGATGGTCCATTATTCCTCCCATTGACAACAATGATGGTCCATTATTCCTCCCATTGACAACAATGATGGTCCATTATTCCTCCTATTGACACCAATGATGGTCCATTATTCCTCCCATTGACACCAATGATGGTCCATTATTCCTCCCATTGATACCAATGATGGGGCACTATTACTCCCCCTAATACCAATCATGGGGCATTGTTTACACTCTTTGATGCCAGGACATATTCTACTCCTACTGGCCACAGTATAGCCCCCCCTAAAGTTTGAAGTACAGCAAACTGGCCCTTTGTTTAGAAAGCTTGTAGACCCCTGGTATATACAATAAAACAAATAGAGGGATTTAGGACCAAGGGACTGTCCCTCTAAACAGTGAGAGCTGGGACCTTTACTAGATGGATCCTGAGCATGCTAGGTCCAATGGGCCAATCGGTGTATATATGACCAAACCTTTTTTCTTTTTTAAGCTTTTGGTGGAGTAGGGAAGGGTTAGAACTTCACGTTTCTATTGCTAAGTCAAGGGAAGTGCAATCCTGGGCTTCTTTTGTGCAATATTGGAGAATGTCTAACTGAATTCTAAGGCTCAATGGTCTTAGTAAGGCTGCTGTTGTTAGACAGGTTTAACGAACTTGGATAACCAAAATCAGAATCCAGAGAGAAAGATGGCATTAAGAGCTCCAGACTATCAGATAATTGAATGAAAGGAACAAAACGTTTTGTGGGGGGAAACACTTCCCCTTTATTAGGGCTTAGAGGGACATACCCTTGAAAGCACTCAAATAGCTGCCAGATTAATTTTTGATTCTTTATCACTCACACAAACATCATTAAGAAATCTTGCTTATTGTACTATATGAGTCCTTGTTGGAATATGTACAAAATCTCAGCCCTGATGAGGGGGAGTGCTCAGGCCCCTATAACGCATTGGATGATTATTTCAGTTATTTGATGAACCATTGCATTTCCTTGAACCTATTTTTGGTCTGGGGCTCTTTATGCCTTCTTTTTTTTTTTATGCATTCTAAATTTGGGAATCCAGGGGCAACTGGGTGATATGAGGGTACAGAGGGACAGGAGGAACACAAGTTCCAGTAGGTGTTGATAGGAGTGTTTGCAGCAGGTGATGCGGTCCCAGGCAGGCTGGCAGAACATCAGGTCAGGAACAGTAACTGTGCATGGAGATACAGCCGAAGTTAAAGGGCCACTCTGCATGGGCTGCAGGTTCCAGATGTGAAGCATGTCAGAGCTCCAGCAAACTAAAGAAAGGAATTCATTGTGGCGAGCAGGGCTGATACAGATGACAGCTAGGAAGGCACTCAATCTGGATGTGGAAACAGAGCCAGGAACAGAAGTGTGGTCACAGGGATAGCCAAGGTCAGCAGCAGGCAGGCAGCTAGGTACAGAATCACAAGGCAAAAATGTGGTCAGGAACGGAACCGGGGTCAGGAACTGGCAACAAGGCAGAGTCAGGATCCAAGTTCAGGTCAGAGGCAAGCTGAGGCAGCAACAAAGGTACAGACAGAGTAGTAGTTGTACACAGGGAATAGCTGAAAGACCAGTCAGCCCTTAAACATGAGCAGGAGCATCCCTAAATAGCCCTTCTGTCGTCAACATGCACTGAGTACGTGAATGTGTGCACATGCATTCCTGTGCGCATGTGCGTTTCTGTTCATTATTCTGCTAAGATTTCTGCGGACATGTGCATTTCTGCAAGTCAAATGTCTAATAGGCATTCTCTGACACAGAGGTGTAAAGGCTGGCAGAATGGACTCCTTGCATGTCCTTTGTCCCAGAGCCTGTAGTATTTCTGCCAGTGTTGAGGCCGCTTTAGTAATAATTACGCTCTGGTTTTATGGTTTTGTTTTGGGTGCTCTTAGGGCAGCCGGTGATATGTTTCTTAGAGGCCCTCAGTTTCTTATCTCTTGCAGGTGCAGATTCATTTGGCTTGTTTTCATGCCTGATAAATGGGGAGGAACGAGAACAGACGCATCGAGCCGTCTTCAAGTGAGTAAGACTATTCTTGGTCCTAATATACTTTAGACGTTTCATGTCTTGTTCAAGATCCTTGGCTTTTGTTTTGCACTGTTCTCACTAGGGACCTTGTCTATACACAGTTTTTTTCGCAGTTTCCTCAAAAATTGAAGAAAAAAGGTCAGTTTGCCTGCACATACACTATATTGTCAAAAGTATTGGAACCTCTGCCTTTACACGCACATGAACTTTAATGGCATCCCAGTCTTAGTCCGTAGGGTTCAATATTGAAGGCCTCTTGAGCCCCTATAGGGAAAAAGAGCCTTGACTGATGGGGGCATGGCCAAGTGCTGGGCAATGTGGGTGAATGGTCAAAAAGGATTGGTCAAATTATGGGGGGTGGGCTGGGCCTGAGCTCAGAAATCTGGGCCTTTTTGAAGAACGTGGATAACTAAAAATCAATACTAAATTGATTAAACCACACTCCTTCCCTAATAAATTGCAAACATGCTAAATTGATTTTAACTGAGCACCAACTTTGCTTTAGGGGATGCTCCCAGGGGGGCTCTATAGCACATATTTGGTGGTTTCGTGCTATTCTTTCTCCTTTTCACATCTCTATCATTTCTCCCTGTTCTCCTAACCTTTTTTTCTACTCTTAAGGATGCTAACCCTCAGCTTACATAGTGGTGTATTGTACACTTCTACTACAGGTTCACAAGCAGCCCAGTATGACCCGGGTCTTGGATCATCTGGTCCGTAGAACTTTTTTTTATTTGAGCCTAATACGGGATCATGGCTCCTGCTTCCTTTATGCTGGTGAAGGCCATTAGGCCCTGATTTGCTATGTATACCATATGTTATAAAACTCTGTTGTAAACCTGTTCTGTTGGCATATATGACAATAAAACTTTTAAAAGAAAAAGTCCAAACACAAAATAAGTTCAGTAGTGCAAATAGTGAATATTCAAACAATGTATCAAAGTCTTCAGACAATGTATCAACTTCTTCAGATTGTGTACACAATCTTCAAATCCCTGCTGGACACTGGACAGTAGTTAAATTTGACTGAAATATCTTCCACCACCATCACCTGTCACACATCCTACTCACCAGACTTCCAAGACCCCTATTACAGGTAGTCATAAAGCGAATATGGATATATCCAGTAGGAGTTGTGCACGATCCCAATGTTCATCCCAGCATTTAACTGACCTCCAGGACACACACACCAAAGTGAATCCAGATCGTTTGAGCATGTTCCCAGGAACAAAAAGATTTGAAGTGATTTGTCCAATGGTTAGTGGGGGAAAAAAAAAAGGGGGCTTCCATAGTGAAGTATGCCACAGTTTTATTCCAAAAAAACAAGATGAAAACTGCAAATTCTTGCAGCTTAGAAATCCATGTGCATGGAAACGCCATGATGTGTCCCAGCTGCGCTTCAAAAACAGCCTCGATGACGTATCACAATCAAGCACCCATGTGATACGTCATCTCCGCTGTTTTTGAAGCGCAGCTGGAACATAGGAAGCGCAGCTAGAACATAGGACAATGTTGCCTCAGTCCCCTTAATAGTAGGCACCTTGGGACCTCACACGAAATCTCAGACACTGTAATTTTTGGAGTCCCCACATCAGCTTCTAGTTCTCGTACTATTAGTCTCCAATCTTTGTTGATTGCATCTCATACACGTTTAGATTGATACTAAACCTACACTTTAATCTTCAGTATCCCTTCTCTTTGCCCTTGTACACGCGGTTGTAAATCCTGATGGAAAATGTCCGATCGGACCGCGTTGTTGGATAATCTGACCGTGTGTGGGCTACATCTGACTTTTTCCATCGGAATGTCCGGCTAACAAAGTTTGAGAGCTGGATATAAAATTTTCCGACAACATGATCCATATTTGTATAGAATTCCGATCGGACAAAGTGCTCAGCATGCTCAGATCAAATTATGAGACCAAAGCTATTGGCTACTAGCCTGAACATAGTCCCGTTGTAATGAAAGAACGTCATCACGTTCCAAACGATCGGATTTTCCGACAACTTTGTCCGACCGTGTGTATGCAACACCAGTTTCGGACAAAATCCGTCGGAAAAAATCTGATGGATTTTGTGGTCATTATGTCTGACTGTGTATACAAGGGCTTAGTGTATGTGGATGATGGCACTATAATGTACGAAAAACATAAGCAGGAGGAGCTTCTAATCCTCTGCTGCTGGTCATATGTTAAAAAAAATGTTTTAAAAAATGAATAATAATAAAAAATTAAAACAGTTTTCAGTTGTCATACAAATATATATTTAAAATCAAATCTTTATTATTTTTTTTTTGGCAATAACATGTAGAGGACGGATTTCTGCCAGTTACAGGCAGGCTGCAACATGCCCCTCCAGCCTGTGTCTAAGCCCTTGTACACACGGTCGGAGATTCCGACAACCAAATCCGTCGGATTTTGTCCGTCCGATTTTGTCCGCCGGATCTTGTCCGAAACTGTTGCATACACACGGTCGGACAAAGTTGTCGAAAAATCCGATCTTTCAGAACATGATGACGTAATTTCGTTACGATGGGACTACGTTCAGGCTAGTAGCTAATAGCTTTGATGTAGGAATTTGATCTGAGCATGCGTGGCACTTTGTCCGATCGGAATTCTCTACACATGATTGGAGTATGTCCGATCGGATCAGTTTGTCGGAAAATATTTCCAGCAAGTTGGAAAATTTGGTCCGACGGATATTCCGACGGAAACAGTCCGATTCATACCACACACAGTCGGATTATCCGACAACACGGTCCGATAGGACACATTCCGACGGATTCTCCGACCGTGTGTACAAGGGCTTAGAATAAGAGGGCGATGAAGCCTCCATCAGTCTACATGTAATAATGTAATAACCCGTCCCCATTCATAGGCGTGCCGATTCCCCCCCCCCCCCCCCCAGAAGTGCTACTGACTTCCCTTCTCTCCCCCCGACTACTGCGGGAGATGTTTCAGGATGGAGAGCGGGGGAAGAAGCTAGTAAATCATTCACTTGCACACACTTGCTCAATGTGTCCATTCATAACTGAAGCAATGTAAACTGTGTTTACTATGCTTGGGTTTATGAATGAACAGGAAGCCACTCAGCACAGACAAATTCCCATTCGTTCTCTGCCCCGTGAAGCTGAGGCTGCAGAGAAAAGCATGTGTGTTTGAGCTTTGGGGTGCACACCCCAAAAAGCCCCCGCACTGGTGCCGCAAGCAGCACGCAAAGCCTCTTTTGCTGGAACTCCCTCCCCATCAGCAGAGCAGTGCAGGGAAGTGTCAGTGAGATATTCCATGTATTCCAATATCAGAGTTCCCCACACTGCCTCTGCTCTGAGGGGGAGGCACTGCGCCCCCACACATTGTGAAAGATGGGAAACATTGTTTGGTTCTCTAGCTTTGCTGTAGCTGTGATCGTCAGCTTTTGTGATGGGGAAGAGATTGGGTGCAGTTCTGCTGGGGGGGGGGACGGTCCCTGTTTCCAGGAGGAGGAGGAGGACTGTCTTGGCCACTGCTAAACCAATCATAGTCCTGCTAGCCCCATCCACCATCTGAAGGAAGGTGACTCGCTTGGTTGCCACTACCAATCTCAGAAAGAAGGGATTTCCCTGTGATTGAGAAAACCCCAATCAGGTGACAGTTTGTGGAATTACTGTTGAGCTTCTGGGAACTTTGTTGAAATTATTCCTGAACCTTTGTGTCACTTACTACTGAACCCTGGCACTCTGTGCCCCTTCAAGCCACAGCCAGTATTCAACACAATGAAAATCACACCCACCCACTTTTTCTCAACTGCAGGGGGCCCAACTTATGATCCTGCACACAGGCCCACTGCTTTCAGAAAACACCCCTGACCTGAGCTCATCATTGCGCATCTATTCCACATGCTGGTATTAGACATCACATACATCTCATACATCACATACATCACATACATCCCATACATTGCATACATCCCATAGATCACATACAGGCACGTGGGCTGGATGCGAGAGGTGGATCAGCAGGATGAGTGTGTCAGGACAGGTAGATTTCTCATCTCTGCTTCTTTTCACCACTCTGCATATCACCCATATCATAGATGAGGGTACAAGATATGAGAAGGGGGTACAGTGGTGGACCAGATAAGCAGGGTGGTTCAGTGGTGGGCCAGATGAGCAGGGGGTTCAGTGTTGGGGCAGAAAAGCAGGGGGGCAGAGCAGTGGGGCATATGTGAAAGGATATGTATTGGTGGGGCAGATGAGCAGGGGAACAGTGGTGGGGCAGGAGAGCAGCGCGGACAGTGGTGGGGCAGATGAGAAAGTGGGTTACAGTGGTGGGGCAGATGAGCAGATGGGTATAGTGTTTGGATAGATGAGAAGGTGATTCAGTAGTGAGACAAAAGAGCATGGGCATACAGTGGTGGAGCAGATGTGCAGGGAGGTACAGTGGTGGGGCAGATGAGAAAGGGGATACATTGATGGGGCAGATGAGCAGGGGGTTACAGTGGTGGGACAGAAGAGCAGGGGGGTACTGTGATGGGGCAGATGGGCAGGGGGTTACAGCGGTGGATCAGAGGAGCAGGGGGTACAGATGTGGGGCAGATGTGCAGAGGGGTGCAGAGGAGAAAGGAGGTACATCAGTGGAACACATAAGTAGGGGGTTACAGTGGTGGGGCAGAAGAGCAGATGGGACAGATGTGCAGGAGGTAAAGTCATGGGGCAGATGAGAAAGGAGGTTACAGTGGTGGGGCAGATGAGGAGATAAGTACAGTGGTAGGAGAGATAAGAAGATGGTTCAGTGGTGGAGCAGATGTGAATGGAGGTACAGTGGTGGGGCAGATGAGAAAGGGGAAACATTGGTGGGGCAAATAAGCAGGGGCGTACAGAGGTGGGGCAGATGTGCAGGGTTGTACAGTGGTGGGGCAGATGTGCAGGGGGTTACAGTGGAGGGTCAGATGAGAAAGGGGGTACATTGGTGGGGCAGATGAGCAGGGTGGTACAATGGTGGGTAGATGTACAGGAGGTTACAGTGGTGGGGCAGATGAGCAGTGGGTACAGTGGTGGGGCAGATGTACAGTGGTGGGGCAGATGAGCAGGGGGGTACAGTAGTGGGGCAGATGTACAGTGGTGGGGCAGATGAGCAGGGGGGGTACAGTGGTGGGGCAGATGTACAGTGGTGGGGCAGATGAGCAGGGGGGTACAGTGGTGGGGCAGATGTACAGTGGTGGGGCAGATGAGCAGGGGGGTACAGTGGTGGGGCAGATGTACAGTGGTGGGGCAGATGATCAGGGGGGTACAGTGGTGAAACAGATTTTCAGGGGGGCCAGTGATCTGAGTGTGGAGTTGCAGGAATTGGGGCTGATCTGAATTGTGTCAGTGCAGGATGTTAATTTCTCACTACTAAAGTGTTTTACAGTATTTATAAGAAATCATTTTCGTGATTGAGAGTGTGAAGTTGATCATTATTTTGTAATAAAATCGGCACGCTCAATTTCTTTGAAAACATTTTTCGGCACACTGTGCTCAAAAGGTTGCCTACCCCTGACCTAATGCAATAGACTGTGCCCCCATTGTATTTAGCTTGTTAGTGGGCATGGAGAAGAAGGGAGGGAGCGGGCTGTCATTTACCACTCTGTATACGCCCACATTTGTGACTCTGTAGTTATATGCGCTGTTCAGATGTGATGGGGAGCAAATGTTCAGCATAGAAATTCACAGAAAACTGAGCATGTGCAGAGTTGCCAACACTGCTCTGGAAAATCCCCAGCTGAATTGGGGACATGAACAGAAGGGGGAGACAGAGAGCAGGTCAGGTGTTCTGTTTGTTGCAGACCTTCCAGAACATGGATCGCTTTCAACAGGTTTCTACAGGTTCTCGACCATCTTTGAAGTGTTTGTGCCACACTTTTATTTGCGCTGAACTTATTGCGTTGTCTCCAAAAGTCTTCTAAATCATCCGAATAGTTTCCGGGAAGGAATGTTCAACCATTACACAAAATGTGATGCAGATTCATTGCTCCACTCGCCTAGACCCCCTTCATATCTAGCAATTTGGGATTGCACGGCAATGCTGGAAAAATGCAGCACGTGTTTAAAGGTGATGCGGTTTCTGCCGCGATTGTCACGCTCTAAACGCAATGCACAGAGCTTGTTATCCAAATGAGGCTCCTGCTCCTTTTCTGGCAAAAAAGCTTTGCGTGATTCAGTTTGCTGCAATTGCTGTGCCATTTATCGTACATCAGTCGCAGCAAAACAGAACCACGTTTAGGTGCCATTGAAAATGAATGGCACTCGAACACGTGTGCTGCGTTTTGCCAGCATTGCAGTGCTATATGGAATCGTGGTAATTCTGCCTGTGGTCCCAAATCGCTAGATGTGAACGGGGCCTTAGTCACTTTGAATGCGAGGGACACACAGTACACATCTCACTCAACAGCATCTAGCGCCCCCACTGACTTGTATAGTGAAGTCCTCATTGTTAACGCATGCACATTCCAGTCCACTCTCCTTAGCTGCTAGGTTACAGTGATGTCGCACGAACCGTTCTCATTATATTAACAATGGGTGGACTTTTTCTGGACAGACCTCGTAAATGAATAAAATCTTGGCATTATGAGATATGTTGGCTTGTTCATCACACGTGGCACTCAGCTCCTTTTCACATTGCTCATGGCAAACTCTAATGCCGAGTACACACGATCGGACTTTCCGGAAGACTAGGTCCGGCGGACCGTAATTCGTTGGACAATTAGATCGTGTGTGGGCTGCAGTGGACTTTTTTTCCCCAAAAGTCAGACGGACCTAGAAATAAAACATGTTTCAAATCTTTCCGACGGACTCGAGTCCGGTAGAAAAGTCAGTTCGTCTGTATGCTAGTCTGGTGGACGAAAACCAACACTAGGGCAGCTATTGGCTACTGGCTATGAATTTCCTTATTCTAGTCCGGTCGTACGTCATCACGTTTGAGTCCGTCGGACTTTGGTGTGCTTGTGTGTGGCCAAGTCCGTTCGTTTGGAAAGTCCGTCAGAACTCCGCCAAAAGTCAGTCGGGAACACCGTCGGACCTAGCCCGTCGAAAAGTCCGGTCATGTGCACGCGGCATTAGTAGATGTCCAATACCTGTTTTTTTAAGAAGTACTTGCTCTGTTAACTAATAACTGGCCTACATTATGGCCAAAGCCAAGCCCTTTAAAGTGTGTCTAAAGTAAGTTTATGATAGAGTAAGAAAGGATTAAAATCCCTGTCTGTTTTTTTTTTTTTTGTTATTTTGCTGTCTGTATCCCATTGGAGAGATTGCCTTTCATTTGCTGCTGGAGACCCAATGGCATGTGGCAAGACATCTCTCTAAAATGAGGGAATTCCCGCTAGAAAGTTGTCATTGGACTAGACATTGCCCTGCCCCATGGGAACTAGGGCCTGGATCTAGCCTGTGTAATGTGGGGGGTGCAGTAAAAAATGTCAGGGGGCAGATGATAGGGTCAACAATTTGTAGGGCAGCATACAGGGGGTATTATTTTGTAGCACAGCATACAGGGGGGTATTCATTTGTAGGGAAGAGGAAAAGGGACAGCAAGGCAATATACAGGGGTCAGTGGGAGGTCAACACTGGCAGGGCAGAGGACAGGGGTCACCATTGGTAGGGGACAGTGGTCACCACTGGCAGGGCAGGGGACAGGGGTCACCATGGGCAGGGGACACCACTGGCAGGACAGAGGACAGGGGTCACCATTGGCAGGGGACAGTGGTCACCACTGGCAGGGCAGGGGTCAGGGGTAACCATTGGCAGGGTAGAGGACAGGAGTCACCATTGGCAGGGCAGAGGACAGGAGTCACCATTGGCAGGGCAGAGGACAGGGTCACCGTTGGCAGGGCAGAGGACAGAGTCACCGTTGGCAGGGCAGAGGACAGGGTCACCATTGGCAGGGCAGAGGACAGGGTTCACCATTGGCAGGGCAAAGGACAGGGGTCACCATTGGCAGGTGCAGGGGACAGGGGTCACCATTGACAGGGCAGAGAACAGAAGCCGCCAGTGGCAGGGCAGAGGACAGAGGTCACCACTGGCAGGGCAGGGGATGGGGGTCACCACTGTTAAGGCACTGGCAGAACTCTTTCTCCCATCCCTGCAGTGTACACAGCCTGAGCAACAGCAGAGCAGCTGCAGTAACCAGCTACACAGTGTACAGATCGTGGCTGTGTATACGGGAATCCGATTTCAGCTATTGTGTGCTGTGCGATGAGGAAGAGGCCTTGCTGCCTGTGCTCAGGCTGTGTACACTGCAGGGATGGGATAAGGCACATTACCAGGGGTGGAGGGGGGGTTGTGGATTGGGGGGCACAACTGAAATCTGGGGTGGGGGAGGCACAGCCATCCCCAGCACCCTCCTAGATCGGGCCATGATTGAAACATTTCTCCTCACTTCTTTTGGTGAAAGCTGTAAAACATTGGATATCCCATCACTCTTTATCTTGCGGGTACCCACACGGCACTGAAAGCTTATAGCACCCATATATGAGGGCAGGTGCACAGCTATGAGTTGGACCATTTAAACCTAAGTTTAGAAAAAGACAGTACACTAACCTGAAACCCAAATCATAAAATTTACTGAAGTCCCATATCATTTATGTGCTGGTTTAGGTCTTCAGTAAATTAGATTCCAAGTTGGCACAATGGCTTTTTGTACACTTAGCAATAAAAACTTGATAGGTTTGAACTGTTCCCGGATCTATCCAAAACTAAAAATGTAAAAAAAAACAAAAAACTTTTTAGTTATAGGTACACTTTACAGGTACAATCCAGTCTAAATTTAAAAGCAACCATAACAGTGCAGACAGGGGACACGGTCTAATTATCCAGAACAATTAGTTTTTTACTCTAGGTGCCACTTGTTCACCACGCAGATCTTCTGCTAACATTTTCTAAATGCCAGCCTTGTGCTCTGGGAACACCATTTACAGAGCCTTGTGCATACACAAGTCAAATGTTCTCCGCCTCACACCTTCAACTTGTGTTTAAAGCCAGAATGATGATTTATTTTTAACCACTTAAGCTCTGGAAGATTTTACTCCCTTTACGGCCAGGGCATTTTTAGCTATTAGGCACTGCTCCACTTTAAGTGGAATTTGCGGGGTCAACACTCTACGCAAATACAATTTTTTATAATGTTTTTCACACAAATTGAGCTTTCTTTTGGTGGTATTTCATCACCACAGTTTTTTTCTTATATAAAACAAACATTTGGAAGAAAAACAGTATTTTTTACTTTCTGCTATAAAACAATTCCAATGAAAAAAAAAAAAAATATATATATATATATATATATATATATATATATAATTTCTTCATAAATTTAGGCCAAAATGTGCTACAAAAAAATCACAATAAATGTATATAGATTGGTTTACATGAAAGTTACAGTGTCTACAAACTATGGTATATACAGTATATTGGAATATTTTTTTTTTTTAAACAGTGATCATTGCTAATACTATACACTGTCACTGTACTAATGACACTAGCTTGGAAGGCGCTAACATCTAGGGGCAATCAAGGAGTTAAGCCTTACACTGTGAAATATGTGTAATATTGCTACTTTCACTAATTTACTGCACACAGTATCATACCTCCCAACATTTTGAGATGGGAATGAGGGACACCTACTAGCAAATGTATGAAGGCATAGGACACGCCCCCTGCCACACCCCCTTAAGGGAGAATTCACCGGGAAAAAAAGTTAAATAAATCCACAAGGGCTTTTTTTTGTACCACTATTCCTTTATTTTGGCTTTTGAAATTCACAAATGCAGCAATTTAGAAATTGGATGACAGGCTTAGCACTGGGAAACACTATTAGAAAGTTAAAAAGTGCATTTTTATATAAAACTATATAGATCAGGAAAAATGAGGGGGGAAAAGGGACAGAGGGACATTGCTCCAAATCAGGGACAGTTGGGAGCTATGCAGTATCACAGTACAGAGCCCTGTGTTTACTAACAACACAGGGCTCTGTACATCCCAGAATGCATAGCAGGGAGAAAAATCAGCCACATCGCTGCACCATGTACAGTGCCCTGTGTTGTTAGTAAATACAGGGCTCTGTACTGTGATTTGCTAAGCCAATCAGCGGGCCCCAGCCATAAATTATTGAATGGGACCTGTGGACTGACTTGTGCTGCACTGAATTACAGCACAGATGGGGTGGCGGGCGCACACGCTTCCCCTACCCAGAAATGCGGGATCACGTACATGCACAGCAGGGCCACCCTGCCGCACTAAAAAAAGGTGGTGGACGGTCTACTAGGGGTAAATTAATTTATATTTCTTTTCTTTTCTCCCTGGTGACTCAAAATTCTTTATCTGTTGTTGGGGAACATGGTGACGCAGCCGTATTGGGCTCTCTCAGTAGAATATTATACTTGGGCCAATTTTAAGCAGGATCCAATCCTATATGTCTCTGTTCTCTTAAAACGCATTGGCTTGATTTTATTTGTTGCTACCCTACAAAAAAAAGTATTTTCAAACCCACATTTACTGGACATCTGACGCTCCGTTACATCCACTTTCCTAAATCACATGTGGAATCAACCATAAGGCCTTACCCCAAGGCAGCAGCCCAGGCCACCACCACCTTCTTTCAAGCTGGGCACTACTCTTTGGAAGGGAATTCTTCCTACCCGCCCACATCTTCACCTACTTACAAACATTGTATGATTAAGTCAGTCCAGCGCAACCTCCTCCCTCAAAGAGCAACTCTGGAGTGTGGAAGGAAACCAGAGTACCTTGAGGAAACCCACTCAAACAGCAAGAACATCCAGCAAACTCCATTGCAGATAGTGTCCTGACAGGGACTCATACCAGAAACCAGTGGCGTCGCTAGGGGGTGGCTTTTGGGGCCATAGCCCTGAATCTGGGGAACATAGCCCAGAGTCTCTGCAGGGGTCCCCAAAGGGGAGGGGAGGGTCTCTGGGGACCCTGATGCAAGGGGGAGGCTCTCTGGGGACCCTGGTGTAAGTGGGGGGCTCTCTGGGGACCCTGATGCAAGGGGGAGGGTCTCTGGGGACCCTGATTTTAAGGGGGAGACTCTCTGGGGACCCTGATTTTATGCAGAGGCTCTCTGGGGACCCTAATGTAAGGGAGTCCCTCTGGGAACCCTGATGTAAGTGGGGGGCTCTCTGGGGACCCTGATGCAAGGGGGAGGTTCTCTGGGGACCCTGGTGTAAGTGGGAGGCTCTCTGGGGACCTCAATGCAAGGGGAAGGGTCTCTGGGGACCCTGATTTTAAGGGGGAGACTCTCTGGGGACCCTAATTTTATGCAGAGGCTCTCTGGGGACCCTAATGTAAGGGGGTCCCTCTGGGAACCCTGATGTAAGTGGGGGGCTCTCTGGGGACCCTGATGCAAGGGGGAGGCTCTCTGGGAACTCTGATGTAAGGAGGAGGCTCTCTGGGGACCCTGATGTAAGGGGGGGCTCTCTGGGGACCCTGATGTAAGGGGGGGCTCTCTGGGGTCCCTGATGTAAGAGGGGGGCTCTCTGGAGATATATATACACACACACACACACACACGTATATTACTGTATATACATGTGTATGCCTGCCCAAGCATATGACTTTCTTTACTGTGCCGCTCTGGGCTCTAGCCCCAGATCTTTTGTAGACTTAGCAACACCCCTCCCGGAAACCCAAGTACTGCATGGCAGAAGTTGTATAGAATAATGTTCCTGGGTGTTGTAGTTCTCCCTGGAATGCCTCAGAGGAGGATGCTAGGTCTAGTTGCATTATAGGAGGTTGAAGTGAGTGAACAGGCTGTGTTCAGTGGTAGGAAGTGTTATTTTTGTTCTCACATTGTTCCTTGGAATTGATCTTTAATTTAAATATTTAACATTATTAACAAAGGTTTATTGAATGGTGT
Source organism: Lithobates pipiens (assembly GCF_037356315.1). Taxonomy (NCBI): domain Eukaryota; kingdom Metazoa; phylum Chordata; class Amphibia; order Anura; family Ranidae; genus Lithobates; species Lithobates pipiens. Next base: position 222,354,335 of record NW_027507686.1, on the reverse strand, counting down.
AATATCTTGGCACAGATATTATAGAGGCAGGAGTGGGGACAGAGAAATTCCAGGGGCCTGCAGTTAGACAGACCAAACCAAAGTCACAGCGCACAGCAATGACATCATCACATTGTATTCATGATGTCACTGGTTCTGGGGCACTATATATAAGAGTTCTTTCTTCTTGTATTTTAAGAGGTTTAGTTCCCAAAAACATGATATTGTAGGTAGAAAAAGTATAATAGAAAAAGTATAAAAACTGCTAATATATGACTTCAGAGTATAAAATATAAGCAGCAAAACCTCCTGTAAGACATATACACAGTAAACCAAACATAAAAAATATAGGATCACGCTAATCAATCAAAAAGTATAAGTGAAAATAATTCAAAACAGTCCACAAGTGATGTGATAAAATTCCTGGTGTGAATCTTCACCATCCACCACCTTGTAGTGATATGAGCATCAGTGCCTCCACCAACTCACTTACTAGCTCCCGTTGACCCCTCATTACAAGGCATTGTTTGCTCTTGTGGCTTTAGGCCAGCCAAGGCCTTTCTCCAGATCCGGTTTTCCTTCTAAGCAGGATCGCCCCTTGGCATTGTGTTATAAGTGAGAGTATTTTTAAGCTGCAGTTTGTCTCTAAACAGCGGTCAGCATCACATTCAGACCTGATTTGTAGCTCAGCTGAGCGATCCTCACAGGCGATGTTGGGTGGGACTGCATCTTCTGGTCACATGACCTTTTGCTCTGTTCTGATTTTCTTTCCTCCTGTGTGCAGAGAGTCTCATACAAGCTGAAGATCCTGTCCAGGTGATACAGGGGCACTGCTGGGTGTGCTGGGGTCCATGCTCTGTATAGGGGCCCCTGGAGAGCTCCTGAGAGAAGTGTCAGTGGTGGATGTGAGCGTGATGATATTGTAGGTGTTGGATAAGCCTTGTGGACTGAGATAACCCTTAGGTGTTAGTGGGATAGGCCAGCCTTTTTCAACCAGGGTGCCCTGGGGTGCCTTGAGGTTTCTTCAGGTGTGCCTTGGCAACATACCTAAAAATTGCCCAAAAATTGTATGCAACCCAGCATTTGGATGAAGTCTCCCTTTTAGTTACACAAAGCCATGGGTTTTCATTGTGCACCATTACAATCTAGCTGCCAGCGTCCTAACAACCATTGGCATAATCAGTTGATAAGGAGGATGTTAGTTGTCTGCATTGCATCCATGTTTGATCCTCCTCTGCCTCTCTCCATCAGCTTTGGGGTCACATTAGTTGAGTGATGGAGAAAAACAGAGAGAAGAGAAACATTGGAATACTAGTCAGTACCAGTTTGCAAAAAGTATATTTGCTTTGGAAGAATAAATCACCTCTAACTTTGGCCATCCTACGTGTGTGGATTTTGCTGCATTATGTAAAACAATTAGAATAGTTTTTACATTTTAGAATGGGGTGCCTCGAGACTGTCCGTCATTTTTAAAGGATGTTTTGACTGAAAAAAGGTTGAGAAACACTCAGATAAGCAATGAGGGGAAATCCTTCCAGAGGGCACATCGGTGGTATTAAAAGTCCAGCAGAAGCTTTAATCCTTCCACACTCTGCTAAAAGTTATTGGATTTAATTTGTCATCTATGTCCCAGTTTGACAGATCCCCATCCCAATCCCTGTCCCAGTGACGGCAGACAGAGGGCCTGACTGTTCCTTTTTATTTATTAGCTGTGCCCTGCCACCAATTGCTGTAGTTGAATGGAGCTCACGACAAGCTGAGACATTTTCTGTACACAGCGTAACCATGATCTGATTTTTACTCTTGGTTGCAGGTTCATGCCTCGCCACCCAGGGGAGCTAGAGCTGGAGGCAGAGGATCCGCTTTATGTGGAGGTCCAAGCTGAGGATTACTGGTATGAGGCGTATAACATGAGAACTGGGGAGCGAGGGATCTTTCCAGCTTACTATGCAGTCCAGGTGACGAAGGAACCAGATCACTTAGCAGGTGAGAGGGCCTCCTCACTGGTTTTGTGACAATAACATACAGTAGAAGAATGTGTCTGTTTTTTTAAAGAGATGCTTAAAAGAAACCTACGAAGAGAAGGGAAGAGCATCCTGACAGCCCTAATGGTCAATGAAAAGATGACCAGTATCATGGAAGATTCCCACCCTCGCACATGTCGCAACTTATTTTTATCCTGACCCTCATATCAATACCTGATGGTAGAACAAGTATGGGAGACAGGCGTTCAGATTTTGTAGACTTCGTTGGCTGCATAATTGTTCCATATCATATACAGTAGAAAAATAATTTGCTACCTGCTGTCCTCTAAGCCCATTGACCAGTCTATCCTGAAGGCCTCCTAAGTGCCTGAAGAGTGGTCAGCCACCCACCCCCTGGAATACTGGCATTGGAAAGCCTGGCACAATAGGTTTATTACTGAAGAGTTTTTTTTGAGTTATGAATATCACCTAATTACCTGCCCTCTTCATGTGATTAGCAGTCCTAGCTCGTAGAACACACCGTTTTTTTCTGTTATAGAATGCCGTAATCCTCACAAACACCTCCCATCAAACCACCCCACCTAAATGATGAAACCAATGAAAGATGAAAAGGGAAAAATCTACTTCCCTGTCAGTGTCCATATTACTAACGCAAGGAATGGCCACCATTTAGCCCATGATGTGGTCACCTTGGTTCATGAGGGGTGGTTTAATTCCCAACCTTTGGTTTGCCACCACATTTTTATCCTTCCCCCATAATATGGTTAGAGTACGCGATGGATACTTCCATAGAATAAAGAGGTTCCAAGTAATTTCATTACATTTCTAGAGTCAGATTCATACAACACAGGGATCGCCCTGCCATGGAGGGTATTGGTTGAGAGCCCAATGTTCAGCCTTTTCTGTTCACTTTTATTCTGTACAGAAACACGAGCCTCTGATTGGGTGGATCAGTTTTGGGTGAAGTTCCTCGGTTCGGTGCAGGTACCATATCACAAAGGGACTGACGTTCTTTGCACCGCCATGCAAAAGGTAGGTACTGCATCTAAGTGGTTTAGAAATGAACAAAGTTCCTAGTAAAGGAAAATGGGCCTCTCCAGTGTTCAGAGTGGTGCTATTTTTCGAGTGATTCTGAGTTGTCTTTTTTTTTAGATTGCTATGTCCCGTCGCCTTACAGTGCTGTCAAACCCGCCCTCCAGCTGCATCCTGGAGATCAGTCTGCGAGGGTTAAAGATTGCAGTGCACGGAGAGGACCCTCATGATCACAGCCAGGTAAGTAAATGTAACCATATCAGGAGACCTGGCCTGTGGTATTCTGCGATTTTATGTTGGATTATCTGGAAATGTGTATACCAAAGTGACATTAAAAATACATTATTAGAATGTTTTTTTTTTTGGTAGTAAAAAATTACCTTCTATTGCCTTCTCCAAATCTCCAGATTCTTTTTTTTTTCTTCTGTGACCTGACTTCCTGTTAGAGGATGGCTACATTCATTCTCCATGGTCTCCCTGTACGTAGGAACGTAGCCACCCTGTCTTGCTCGCTCCTGAGGTGAGCTATGGGCTTATTATTTATTACAGGTACTTATATAGCACCATCAATTTATACAGCACTTTACATATATATATATATATATTGTAGATTGTCATCAGTCCCTGCCCTTAAGGAGCTTACAATCTAAGGCAGTGATTCTCAACCATGGTTCCGTGGAACCCTAGGGTTCCTCCAGACGTTGCTAGGGGTTCCTTAAGCATTGGGCAATTTCTGCCTCTCAGTTCCCACTGACACCATTGGTCTTTTTAACTATCTGTAAGGAGGTAATTCTTCCCAATGACCACAAGTGTAAGGACCATTCTTCTCACTGACCATCACACGTGTATCATGAGTTGTAGATAGGGATGCACCGAAATTTCGGCCGCCAAAACTTATCGGCCGAAAATGCCCTTTTTGGCAATTTGCTGAAAGGAAAAAACGGCTGATAATTGAGCCGAAAATGGGGCAGGGCCTGGGGCGGAACCCCGCCCGCCCTTGGTGCCGCCCATGATGTGGGGTGTATAGCGCAGGAGAGCCGCCGCCATCTGGTTTAATAGAGCGCCGGTAACATCACATGGCATAGCTGGCTGCATCACTGGGGGGCATCGCTGGCTGCATCACTGGGGGGCATCGCTGGCTGCATCACTGGGGGGCATCGCTGGCTGCATCACTGGGGGCATCGCTGGCTGCATCACTGGGGACATTGCTGGCTGCATCATTGGGGGCAACACTGGCTGCACTTATCTCTTTTATCATGTCGCCAGTCTCTGACCACCTCCTGTACCATGTCGCCAGTCTCTGACCACCTCCTGTACCATGTCGCCAGTCTCTGACCACCCGTACCATGTTCTCTGTCTCTGACCATCTCCTGTACCATGTCCGCAGTCTCTGACCACCTCCTGTACCATGTTCTCTGTCTCTGACCATCTCTTGTACCATGTCTGCAGTCTCTGACCACCTCCTGTACCATGTCCCCAGTCTCTGACCATATCCTGTACCATGTCCCCAGTCTCTGACCACCTCCTGTACCATGTCCCCAGTCTCTGACCATCTCTTGTACCATGTCTGCAGTCTCTGACCACCTCCTGTACCATGTCCCCAGTCTCTGACCATATCCTGTACCATGTCCCCAGTCTCTGACCACCTCCTGTACCATGTCCCCAGTCTCTGACCACCTCCTGTACCATGTCCCCAGTCTCTGACCACCTCCTGTACCATGTCCCCAGTCTCTGACCATCTCCTTTACCATGTCCCCAGTCTCTGACCACCTCCTGTACCATGTCCCCAGTCTCTGACCACCTCCTGTACCATGTCCCCAGTCTCTGACCACCTCCTGTACCATGTCCCCAGTCTCTGACCACCTCTTGTACCATGTCCCCAGTCTCTGACCATCTCCTGTATAAAAATATTTTTTAAAAACGTTCATTTTTGGTATCGGTGCTGTTTCGGTTTCGGTTTTCGGCCTAGTGTATTTTTCATTTTCGGTATCGGTTTCGGCACCAAAAAACCCATTCGGTGCATCCCTAGTTGTAGATTACTAATTTTTAGCAGGGGTTCCCTGAGACCGCAGAACTATTTCAAAGGTTCCTCTGTGTTGAAAAGGTTGAGAAAGGCTGATCTAAGGTCCATAACTCACATTCATACATACAACTAATAAGGCCAATGTAGACAGGAGCCAATTAAGCTATCAGAATGTCTTTGGAGTGTGGGAGGAAACCAGAGTACCCGGAGGAAATCCACGCAGGTACAGGAAGAACATGCAAACTCCAGGCAGGTAGTGCCATGGTCCGTATTCAAACCGATCACTCTAGTGCTGCTAGGTGGAAGTGCCAACCACTTAGCCACTGTGGAATTTGTCCATTTGAATGCCCGTGTTTTTATTTTTTCAATCTCAAGGAGGATGTAACGCTAAAATACCATGCCAGCACTGCATGCCAAGTGTTTACCCGTTTGTGGTGCAATCCTGTTGACTTCAATGGGTGAGTATGGCAAGCAGCACCACTTGCCAAGTTAAAATTGCTGAACCATGATGAAAAATATTTAAAGCAGCATTAAACCTAAAAGAAAACATGCATTATATTGCAGCTTACCAATTCCTAAATGTCTGGCTGCATTTGTTTTTATTTTATTTAGTATTTTATTTTTTCACCTGGTGAGCCTGTAAAATTGCAATATATTTTACTTTTGGTTTGGGGTTTATTAAAGCTTTAAAAAAAATTAGGGATGCAAAAATTATCGGCCACCAAAAATTATCAGCGAAAATAGGATTATCTGTGTTTTGCCAATAGAAAAAAAGTGCAGCAACCGTGCCACGATTTTACCGCGTTTACAGTGCGTTTTTCATAGGTCACGTGACTCAAGAACACAACATGGGGTTTTTTTTATGCGCTTTTGCCACGTTTTCAGTGCATTTCAATGGGGAGGTGTGTTTTTGGTGTGTTTTTGGTGTGTTTTTTTTAATGGACCGTATATGCACCAAAAATGCGGCAAGTGGGATTTTTAACACTGCAACGAAAACGCAAGGGACCAGTGTGAAGACATACATAGAATTTAGCTACTTCACCTTCGGAAGGTTTACCCCCCTTCTCGACCAGGCCATTTTTGCGATACGGCACTTTAACTGACAATTGCAGGGTTGTGCGACACTGCACCCAAATAAAATGTATGTCCTTTTTTCCCACAAATAGAGCTTTTTTTTAGTGGTATTTGATCACCTCTGCAGTTTTTATTTTTTGCTCTATAAACAAAAAAACTATTTTGAAAAAAATAAACCAATATTTTTTACTTTCTGCTATAAAACATCCAATAAAAAACTGTAAAAATAGTCTTCATCAATTTAGGCGAATGTCTATTCTGCTACATATTGTTGGTAATAAAAATCCCAATAATGCCCCATACTCCGTCATTAAAAAAAACGCACCAAAAACACATCTCCACATTGAAATGCACTGAAAATGTGGCAAAAGCGCATCAAAAAAAAATTCCACTCCAGCTTGGCTTGCATACACACGGTCACACAAAAGTTCTCTGAACTTTCGACCGTCAAGAGCTCGGTGACATACAACACTATGACCAGCTGAGAAAATGAAGTTCGATGCTTCCGAGCATGCGTCAAATTGTTTCCAAGCATGCGTCGGAATTTTGCACATCGGAATTGCATACAGACGAATGGCATTTCTGATAGAAACTTTTTCTGTCGGAAAAATAGAGAACATGCTCTCAATCTTTTGCTGGCAGGAATTCCGCCAGCAAAAGTCCGATGGAGCATACACACGGTCGCATTTTCCGACCAAAAGCTCTCATCGGTCTTTTCTGGCAGCATTTCTAATCGTGTATACGCGGCATTAGTGTATATTGTTTGGTTTATGCAAAAGTCATAGCGTCCTACAAACTATGGGATATTTTAATTAATTAATTAATTTTGTTTTTACTAGTAATGGTGGCGGTTAGTGACTTATAGTGGGACTGCGATATTGCAGCGGACAAATTGGACACCTGACACTTTTGACACTTTTTGGGGATCAGTGACACTAATACAGTGATTAGTGCTAAAATATATGCACTGTCACTGTACTAACCACACTGGCAGGGAAGGGGTTAACATCAGGAGGCAATCAAAGGGTTAAAGTAGTTGTAAAGTCTCAAGGTTTTTTACTTTTGTTACGAAGGTAAAAAACCTGTGTGCAGCGCCCCCCCCCCCCCCCAAATACTTACCTGAGCCCCATTTTGATCCAGCAATGTCCACAAGAGCCTTGCCTCTCCGGGGACTCGCACTCCTGATGCGGATCAGAGCCAGTGAGCCAATCAGGAGACGGAGGGGGCGGGGCCGAGCCACGGCTCCGTGTGTGAATGGACAAACAAAGCCGCTGGTCGAGAGCGCGCCTGCTTGGGTGACCTCACAGCAAGCTCCTTGCTGTGGGCGCACCCGGCAGCAGGGAGGAGTGGGACCCAAGAAGAGGAGGATCCGGGCTGCTCTGTGCAAAACCACTGCACTGAGCAGGTAAGTATAACATGTTTGTTAATTTAATAAAAAAACAAGACTTTAATATTGCTTTAAATGAGTTACTAGTGCTTGTGTACAGTATGGGAGGTGCTTTTAGTAGGGGAAGACATAGATCCATGTCCCTACTTTGCAGGAACACAGAATCAAAGCCTTCTCTACTGACAGATTGCCGCTCTGCCTGTGTACTGTACAATCAGCGGGTGCCAGCAGACATTGAGTCCGTGGTACCTGCCGCTGGGCTCCTGCTGTGTGTGATCATAGCAGGAGCGAGCCGCTGACAGTGCCCTCAGACCTGGAAGTGTCAGATCAGGTACGTGAATCTGGTGCAGAGCGCCCGCCCTGCCGCAGTATATGTACAGTGGGTGGTTGTGAAGCGGCTAAAGCGGAGTTTCACCCAGAAGTGGATTTTTCGCTCATTTGTCTCCCCCCCTCCCCCCACATTTGGCCCCTTTCGGGGGGGAGTGGATACCTGTCTTTAACAGGTATCTGTCCCCACTTCCGGGAGTCTTGGTCATGACCGTTGAGGTCACCGCTTTGCTCCCTCTTCCTGCCCCCACTGCCGAGCCAGTAGGAGAGCACAGCGGGTGCCTCGCGCATGCGCAGTAAAGACCCGGTGTGAAGCCGTAAATTGGCGCAATGGCACACCTGACAGCTGATGGAAACATCGGCTATGGTGTCGACCTCACTGGAGTCCAGGACAGGTAAGTGTCCTGTTATTAAGAGTCAGCAGCTACAGTATGTGGCTGGCTTTTAATCTTTTGCAGCGGTTGGAGGAACTCCACTTTAAGTAACTCTTGTTGGGAATGTGATCTCTGACCCATGGCGAGTCAAATGAACCACATGGATCACCAAGGAGGATTCACCACTGAGCTTTAGGGATGACGTATTTCTTTGTTAAACATTTTAAGCAGCTGTCCTTTGTTTCCTCAACAGGTGAACACATGCAGCCATTTCTTCCAGTTAAAGAATATTTCTTTCTGTGGCTACCACCCCAAGAACAGCAAGTGAGTAATGAGTGGCGTGCGCTGCTTGAGTGTCTTGTTCCTCTTATGCCATGATACCTTTATCTACTTGTTCCTTTGTCTCTGCAGATATTTTGGCTTCATCACTAAGCATCCTTCAGACCATCGGTTTGCATGTCATGTATTTGTTTCGGAGGAATCTACCAAACCCCTGGCAGAATCTGTCGGGTAAGTCTCTGGGCAGCTGTCTGGTAAGAGAGTACTTGTGCATCAAACATCCATCAGCCTGGCTGCTGGGCTGTAAATAGGTAATAGGTAAGACTGGAGTGCCCCCTAGTGGAATTAATCATAATTGAGTACATTTGCCTAAAGCAGTATTAACCACTTCACAATACAGCACTGCGTTACTTTAACCACTTGCTTATTGGGCACTTAAACCCCCTTCCTGTCCAGACCAATTTTCAGCTTTTAGCGTTGTCACACTTTGAATGACAATTGCGCGGTCATACAACACTGTACCCAAATTAATTTTTTTTTATTATTTTCACACAAATAGAGATTTCTTTTGGTGGTATTTAATCACTGGGGTTTTTATTCCTTGCTAAACAAACAAAAAAACTTACATTTAAAAAAAAAAATCATGTTTCATAGTTTAATAATTTTGGAAACAGGTAATTTTTCTCCTTAAAGCGGGATTCCACCCTAAAGTGGAACCTCCGCTGATCGGATCCCTCCCCCCCCCTCCGGTGTCACACCTTTCAGGGGGGAGGGGGTGGAGATACCTGTCAAAGACAGGTATTTACACCCACTTCCGGGCATAGACTCCCGTGGGAGTCTACGCCATTTCCTGCCCTGCCGCGCTGTCTGCTGGGTCCCAGTGACACGGGTCCCAGTGACAGCGCGGAGATTTCCTATTGCGCGGCGCGGCTCGCGCATGCGCAGTAGGGAACCAGGAAGTGAAGCCGATTCGCTTCACTTCCTGATTCCCTCACCTAGAATGGTGGCGACAGCAGCCGAGCGATCGATCGGCCTCGGCTGCCGGCATCGCTGGAACCCGGGACAGGTGAGTGTCCATTTATTAAAAGTCAGCAGCTGTAGTATTTATAGCTGCTGGCTTTTAATAATTTTTTTTTTGGTGGAATCCCTCTTTAACCACTTCAGCCCCGGACCAATTAACAGCCTAAGGACCAGAGGTCTTTTTACAATTTCGCACTGCGCTGCTTTAACTGGTAATTGTGCGGTCATGCAATGTTGTACCCAAACGAAATTTGTGTCCTTTTCTTCCCACAAATAGAGCTTTCTTTTAGTGGTATTTGATTGCCTCTGTGATTTTTATTTTTTGCGATATAAATGAAAAATTTTGAGAAAAAAATATATTTTCTACTTTTTGTTATAAGAAAAATCGAATAAACTCAATTTTAGTCATACATTTAGGGCAAAATGTATTCAGCCACATGTCTTTAGTAAAAAAAAATGTCAATAAGCGTATATTTTTTGGTTTGCGCAAAAGTTATAGCGTCTACAAACTAGAGTACATTTTCTGGAATTTACACAGCTTTTAATTTATGACGGCCTATCTCATTTCTTGAGGTGCTAAAATGGCAGGGCAGTACAACCCCCCCCCCCCCCCAAATGACCCCATTTTGGAAAGTAGACACCCCAAGGAAATTTCTGAGAGGCATGTTGAGCCCATTGAATATTTTTTTTTTTGTTCCAAGTGATTGAATAATGACACACAAAAAAAAAAAAAAGTTTACAAAAAGTTGTCACTAAATGATATATTGCTCACACATGCCATAGTTATATGTGGAATTGCACCCCAAAATATATTCTGCTGCTTCTCCCGAGTACGGGTATACCACATATGTGGGACTTTTTGGGAGTCTAGCCGCGTACGGCACCCCGAAAACCAATCAGTGCCTTCAGGATTTCTAAGGGTGCAAATTTTTGATTTCACTCCTCACTACCTATCACAGTTTCGAAGGCCATAAAATGCCAAAATAACACAAAACCCCCCCCCCCCCCCAAATGACTCCATTTTGGAAAGTAGACACCCCAAAGAAATTTCTGAGGGGCATGTTGAGTCCATGAAATATTTTATATTTTGCCACAAGTTGCAGGAATATTAACATTTTTTTTTTTTTTTTTGCACAAAGTTGTCACTAAATGATATATTGCTCACACATGCTATAGGCATAAGTCAAATTACACCCCAAAATAAATTCTGCTGCTTCTTCCGAGTACGAGGATACCACATGTGGGGGACTTTTTGGGAGCCTAGCCACGTACGCGACCCCGAAAACCAAGCACTGCCTTCCGGATTTAAATGTAAAACGCTACCAAAAAAAACTGTTAGCGATCGCAGGGATCAGGCCTGACTCTGTGATGGCTGTAGTTATGTGTTTAGTGTTTTGTAAGTGACAGTGATCGATCGATACTGCACTTGGGTGGACTGGGCGAAGGGGCAAAACGCAGGTGCTAGCAGGTATCTGGGCTGATCCCGCTAACAATGCGTTTTTTTGGAACCCTAAACTGCTGGGGACGCTTGTATAGATCTGATCAGATATTGATCTGTTCAGATTCTATACCACTACAGGAGGTGTATGCTTTGCATGTGGGTGTTAGCGGTACTGGCACTAACCTAGCGCTGCCTGGGGCAACGCAGACCCTGACCCTAAAACCTAATTGATATCACCCGCCGGGTGATCAGGGGGTTAAACCTTTATTGGGTAATAAATGGTGGGTGCCCTGATGCTATAAAAAGCAAACTAACTAACCAGAGTCACCCGTAACACTTATACGGTGATCACTGGTGAAAGGGTTAACTAGGGGCAATCAGGGGGTTCAAATTTTTATTAGGTAGTATATGGGGGTCCCTGGCGCTATATAAAAACCTGACGGGGAACCTAAATAACTAACTGGCTAACCAGCGTCACCAGTGACACTTATACGATGATCGCTGGTGAAAGGGTTAACTAGGGGCAATCAGGGGGTTAAAACCATTATTGGGTAGTATATCGGGGTACCTAGCGCTATAAAAACCTGGCGGTGAACCTAAAAAAATAACTAGCTACCTAGCGACACTAGCGACACTAATGCAGCGATCAGAAAAATGATCGCTTAGTGACACTGGCAAAAGGGGGTGAAAGGGTTAACTAGGGGCAATCAGGGGGTTAAAACCGTTATTGGGTAGTATATCGGGGTACCTAGCGCTATAAAAACCTGGCGGTGAACCTAAAAAAATAACTAGCTACCTAGCGACACTAGCGACACTAATGCAGCGATCAGAAAAATGATCGCTTAGTGACACTGGCAAAAGGGGGTGAAAGGGTTAACTAGGGGCAATCAGGGGGTTAAAAACGTTATTGGGTAGTATATCTGGGTACCTAGCGCTATAAAAACCTGGCGTGAACCTAAAAAAATAACTAGCTACCTAGCGACACTAGCGATACTAATGCAGCGATCAGAAAAATGATCGCTTAGTGACACTGGCAAAAGGGGGTGAAAGGGTTAACTCTAAGGGCAATCAGGGGGTTAAATCTTTATTGGGGGGTGGTAGGGGGCTACCCTGGACCTAACACTAGCTGCCCTGACACTTTTTACTTTTACAACTGACACTGAATGCAGTGATCAGTAAATAAATGATCACTGCAATCAGTGACACTGTTACTGGGGGGGGGGGGGGGGGGCGAGAGGACATCGGGGGGCGATCGGGGGGGTTTGTGTGCCTGTGTGTTAGTTAGTGTCAGTGTAGTGTTTGGTGCAGACTTACTCTGTCCTCTCCTCGTAGTCCGGTCAATAAGACTGCCCCGAGGAGAATGACATCACTTCCTCCCTGCCTGTGTATACAATACACAGTGGGAGGAAGCTTCTCATTCGCCAGGAGCGATCGAGAGGGGATGGCCAGAAACCAACGCCCATCCCCTCATCCCGGATCGCTCCTGAAGCGAACCTGACCGCCGCATCCAGCGGGAGGGGGTCCGATCGGACCCCCCACCCACTGGAAGGCAAGCACGTACATGTACGTGCTTGTGCCTGTACATGCCATTGTGATGACGTACAATGGCATGCGGCGGTCGTTAAGTGGTTAATTGATATGCGCTGATGAGGGACACTGGTGGGCACTGATAGGCACAGATAAGGCATCACAGATGAGGACAGATAAGGCGGTACTGATGGGAACAGATAAGGCGGTACTGATGGGCACAGATAAGGCGGCATTGATAAGATGGCCCTGATGGGTGGCATGGATAGGTGTTACTGATAGGTACCACTGATACATGGCACTGGTAGGTGACACTGATGGGCAGCACTGATTGGTGACACTGATAGGTGGCGCTGGTGGGAACTGGTAGGCGGTACTGTTGTGCAGTGGTAGGTGGCACTGGCAGGTTGCACAGGGGAGCACAGATGAGCCAGTGGGAGCTCTCCTAGATCAGCGCCGGTGTTCCTCTGAGAGCTGCTAGTGATCACCTTTTTTTTTTTTTTTATCCGCACACTGAGAAAAAATAGCCAATTGCCGGCTCTGTTTACATCACATGATCAGCTGTCATTAGAAAGGGTTCAGGATCAAGACTCGGGATCATAGATGCGCTGGTCACAGAGCGCGCCACGCATGCCCTGAAGGGGGTCCGCGGGCCGCTCGGGCGCAGGAGGACGTCAAAAGACGTACTTCTGCCAAAGTAGGTCCGCGCTGTAGCCGTCATTCAACTATAGCAGTTAACTGACAATTGCACAATCGTGCTACAGTGTACCCAAATAAAATGTATGTCATTTTTTCCCCACAAATAGAGCTTTCTTTTGGCTATATTTGTTTAAAAATGGAAAAAAATCTAATTTCTTCATCAATTTAGACCAATGTGTACTCTGCTACATATTTTTGGTAAAAAAATTCACAATAAGTGTCTATTGATTGGTTTGCGCAAAAGTTATCGCATCTACAGGCCTATGGGATATTTTTATTTATTCATTTAATTTTTTTTTTTTTTTTACTAGTAATGGCGTTGATCAGTGACTTATAGCAGGAGTGCGATATTGCTGCAGACAAATTGGACACTTAACTGACACTTTTGACACTTTATGGAAACCAGGGACACTGATACAGTGATCAGTGCTAAAAATATGCACTGTCACTGTACTAATGACACTGGCTGGGAAGGGGTTAACATAAGGGGCAATCAAAGGGTTAAACGTGTTCCTAGTCAGTGCTTGTGTACTGTGTGGGAGGTGCTTTTACTTAGGGAAGGCATAGATCCGTGTCCCTGGAACACAGGATCAATCAGTGGTGCCTGGTGCTCTAATTTTTTGGGGGCAGCACACAAAACACCCCCTCCCCCCATTTGTTCGGTCGGACAGTCAATCAGTCATTCGCTCAGTCAAAGCCCACCCCCCATCCGTCCATCAGCCCTGCACTTACCCCATTGAGGCCGCAGAGAGCTTTTGCAGCTTCCCCTCTGCACCCAGCCAATACGGTCACTTCTCCTCTTGGCCAATCGGGTCTTAAGACCCGTTTCCTGATTGGCCAGGAGGAGAAGCAGGAAGACAATAGCAAATATATTCATTTGCTATTGTCACACAGGTGGGTGGGCTCAGGGCGCAGATCACGTATTAGGTATATGATTTGGCACACAATGGCCGCCCTGCCATGGTATATCTAGAGCGGGCGGCCGTGAAGTGGTTAAAGTAGTTCTGAAGGCTGAAAGTTTTTTACCTTAATGCATTCTCTGCATTAAGGTAAAAAATAATGTGTGTGCTGCTCTGCCCCTTATACTTATCTGAACCTCATCTTCGTCCAGCACTGTGCATGGGAACAGTGGCTCTCTACCTCCTCAAGGGCTCAGAAACAGCAGCAGGAGCCAATGGGTGGGGCTGAGCCACACTCTTGTGTGTTAATGAGCGCACAGAGTATGGCTCAGGATCAATCCCGCACAAGTAACTCCATAGTAAACGGCTTTCTATGGGGGCACTCGGCGGCGGGGGGGGGGGGGGGGGGGGGGCAGGATCGCTGGCAGGGGACCCCAGAAGTGGAGGATCAGGGCTGCTCTGTGCAAAACCCTTTTATGATGTTTTTTATTTAATTTTTTTTTTAACTATTTAGCGAGCGCCCTATAACAGTTCTACTGGGCACTGGATCACGTGTGTGTGTGTGTGTGTATATATATATATATATATATATATATATATATATATATATATGGTAAAATGACTGCGCAACTGTCAGTTAAAGCAGGGGCGGACTGACTATTCTGGCACTCGGGCACTGCCTAAAGGGCCCCATGCCACTAAGCCTCAATAAAACCAGGGACAGTATGTAAAAATCTGTGTTTTTTTTTAAATCCCAAGATTATAGCTGCCCCACCTCTCCAGTACCTTTTCAGTGTGTGTATGTGTATTCTGTGTGTGTATACTGTGTGTGTGTGTATATTGTGTGCCTGTGTGTATACTGTGTGGCCCCATAATCTATTACCTGGGGTCCCCATAATCTCTTATTGCCTGGGGGCCCCATAATCTCCTATTGCCCGGGGGCCCCATGAGTTGTCAGTCCGTCCCTGAGTTAAAGTAACGCAATTCTGTATCGCAAAAAATGGCCTGGTCATTAAGGGGTAAAACTTTCCAGGGGGCAAGTGATTAAACTCCAAACCAAAAATTAAATATATTGCAGCTTACCAATCATTAAATGTGATAATAATAAAAAAAAAAACAAGCGCCAACAGAAATAATGAAAGGCACAATTTTAAACCACCTGCAGTAAAAAAATAGCCAAAGGCAATGATGAATCTCTAAAAACAGTCCATGCGCTTGGTCATAACAGGTATATACACATAAATATGTAACAGTCACAATATAAAGGGATATAAAGTTGCTCGTACTCAGTATTGATATATCTGTGCTCTAATGTGCTCAGACTTGGGTGTCCCACATAGATGTAAACTCACCCCCAAGAGTTGACCAACTATCTCTAGTATGGTTGTTCACGCGTGTGGGGATACCCCTGTAGAGATCCGGTGCTGGCGTCTCATGCAGTGTGATGCCTCATACAGATAGATAAACCAGAAAGAATCCTCATTGTGCAAATATCATTCCAAAGCTTTATTTTGTTAAAAACAATATTAAAATAGCACTCACATGTTATGGTGCCTTAACACCCTGGCACCCGGCGTGTGTAGCAGGTAATATTTTTTTAGGGGAAATCGGCCCCACAATCTTGCAGCGGTTCTGCTAGATCCCCAGTATTCGCTTGGGCGGAAGAGTGTCATGGTGACTCTGTAATGCTTCGACATGTTTCAGCCAATCAGCATTTCAGCCAATCAGTGGGCCATCATCAGGAAGCTCTGGGAGCCATTCAGCCCCTTTCTTTCCTGAATGAACACAATGAGTGATCGGTGCATTCATAACTGAAGCACAGTAAACTGTTTTTTTTTTTTTTCGGGGGGGGGGGGGGGGGCCCTGTCAGGTTGGCTGTATGGGGCCTGGTGGTTTCTAACAGCAGCTCTAGAAGGAGCAATGTATAACTATGTATTGCTATTTATGCTCCATGCATGCTGCAGACCCTTTTGCGGCCATATGCATGAGGCCTATAGCAGTTAGCCTACTTTCTTATCCCAGGGTCCAACATTAGGATACTATTGTGGTTGTCTCATTCTTGACATGATGAACATGAGGATCTCTTTCTAGTTCTTTTCACACACTGGTACCTCTGTCTGCAACTTACTAATAGTAGTCTTCTCTCTTTCAGGAGAGCCTTCCAACAGTTTTACAAAGAGTTTGTGGACTACACATGTCCCACAGAAGATATATATCTGGAGTAGCCATGGATTTCTGTGCATGGACTAAATGTAAGCAGGAAGCTGCCGAACTTCGAGATGAGCGATAGGCTAGAGGCCTGCTCTCGTCTCAGTCCCAAGGAACTTGAGGAGCGGTTGTGTGAATGTCAGCCAAGGTGATCATGGGTGGTTCCTCCATATAACTTCCCCCAATAACCTTCTCCCTTCTTGGACTTGCCCTTAACCCACTTCTACATAATCAAGGATCAGAGGGTGCAAGTGGACTAACGCACTCCCCCCGTGTACTGCAGGTGGAATGTCCCAGCATGTGCAAAACGTAAGAAGAGGAAGAAACCAACGGAATGAGCAAGGGGAGTGGCAGAAAGCGCGCTGGCTTTGTAGGCCAACAGACTGTACTAAGACACTGTGTATGGAGAAATATAGTATTTATTTAAAAAGAGAGGGCTAGCAAACGATTGCGTGCATTAAACTGTATATTAGTAACAGAGAGCGTGTTGCTGCATTACATGCATAGTGAAACAGGCATGGTGATGGTGTATGTGGAAAGTGCGGCAGAGGTAGTGAGGCTCTATTATAGAAACTACAGGGAAGCAGATATAGTGTTATAGTCCATAGCAACCAATCTGGTAAGCTTTCATTGTTTAAGTTGCCCCACAGTGGGCATTTGGTCAGTACGGGCAAGAGCCACATTGAACCTTAGGGCCAAGTATATGAAACAATGTTTTCTTGCTCTTACCTACCAGATTCTTTTATGGGTCTAGAGGAGACTTAAAGATCAATGATTGTTTGCTTGGAGCAACGCATTTTCTTCTTCACACACTGTGGGGCAAATTTATAAAGTTGCGAATTTGACATTCACCAAGCGTTCACTGCAGGTGAACCATTTCAGTGCATATGTTTTAAAGCTGAACTCCATGAAAGCTAAAAGTCCTCCCATTGAGTGGGGCTGCACCTGTGCTGCAAGGGTTAACTGCTCACTTCTCTCTAGGGGACGGGCAAAGCACTTTTATTTTCCAATCCTCCATTCCTGCAGACTCCTCTACTCTTCTAGACTGGTCCCTGCAGCCTCTTCTCCACTACACTCCAGTGCCCTAAGGTCCTTTGACATCATCAAGACCAATTCTGGGCTCATAGCCCTGCACTGGATGTGAGGATGCCAGGGGACAAACCAATGCTGGAGTTTAGTGTGACCGATATGATCAGTTAACCTAGCATTGTGGGCATAGCCACTACTGCAAGGGGGGACTTTTAGCTTTCCCAGAGTTGACCTTTAAATTAGAGATTTTTTCACCCCCAGTGAATGTTTAGTGAATAAGACCTTTATTCCTTGGTGCTTGTTTATAAAAATGAAGCTTAACGTGTCAATAAATAGCCCAGTTTTACAATCTGTGCAAACATGACTTGATAAGGTAGCTTATGACTTATGAAGGGGCCCATAGCGAGTATCTCCAACCTTCTGTTAAATATGTGTGTCAATGGGCCGTCAGCCTTCATCAACGAGGAGTTAGGGATGCTTATGCCAAGGGCCCTTCATCCTTCAATGGTGAGGAGTTAAGTATACCTATGTCAATGGGCCTTCATCCTTCAATGGTGAGGAATTAGGGATACCTATGTCAATGGGCCCTCATCCTTCATCGGTGAGGAGTTAGGGATACCTACTGTATGTCAATGGGCCCGCATCCTTCATCAATGAGGAGTTAAGAATGCTTATGTCAAGGGGCCTTCATCCTTCAATGGTGAGGAGTTAGGGATACCTATGTCAATGGGCCCTCATCCTTCAATGGTGAGGAGTTGGGGATACCCATGTCAATGGGCCCTCATCCTTCAATGGTGAGGAGTTAGGGATACCTATGTCAATGGGCCCTCATCCTTCATCTTTTAACGGTGAGGAGTTAGGGATACCTATGTCAATGAGCCTTTATAATTTAATGGTGTGGCCTTAGGGATGCCTATTGCAATGGGCTTTCATACTTCATCCTTTAAATGGTGAGGAGTTAAGTATACCTAAGCCAATGGGCCCTCATACTTCAATGGTGAGGAGTTAGGGATACCTGTGTCAATGGGCCCTCATTCTTCAATGGTGAATCTAGTTATTTTGTTTTGTTAAATTCGGTTGATTCGTTCGATTTGTATTAGGGATTCGTATTCGGAATTTGTTTAGTCTTTTTTAGAATCTTCTTCAAATGTACCAATTTTTTTTTAGATTCGAAACGTTTGAATTGATACATTTTGAATCGTCAATTCGAAAACTTTAGATTTTTATTTATTTTTCTGGATTCGAATGTGGCAAAGTGAACAAACAAAAGAAAAATATTCATCAAATGATTACAATGACTCTTTAAATCACTTTTGGCTTAACAAAAACAGCATTATTTCAAAATGGTACACACAGTCTTTGATTTCAGCAATATGTGTACAGTTAGAATTCGACTGGAGGTTAATGTAAAAATCTATTCAAATTTCAGTCCGAATTTCCAAAATCGGATGAATTTGGTTTTGCTATTCGGAGCATTCGGTAAAATTTGTTTAAATTGTAATTCGGGTATTCGGATATATACAAATCTCTGAATACTGAAAAATGTGTCAGAATATTAATTCCCAACTAAACAAACCGCAAATGTCTAATACCCATGTCAATGGGCCTTCATCCTTCAATGGTGAGGCATTAGGGATGCCTATTCCAATTGGCCCTAATACTTCATCCTTTAATGGTGAGGAGTTAGAGATGAAGACTACAGCTTTGCTCTTCATAGTCCACTGGTTTGAAAGTCATGGTGTCCAATGGCAACAAGAATGGGCAGATATTCCCCATCTATACCCCCACATTTCAATGGCAATGATGGGTAATGTCACCTGCCCATCCTTAATTGCATTGCTGATGCCCTTGGGCCCTGGACACACATTGCTTGACTAGGCCAATGGACAGGCCAACATGGACAAGGAAATCAGTGGTGCCGAAATATTCCATAACTTCTCTTTTAAGCAGTGTGCTCAAAAATACCCCTAGGGAGCCTTTACACAAGCCAGTCTTCTCCCAATCACCAGAATATAAACTCAAATCAGACTCATTGATTATCAAGACTAGTCCAATTATGGGCACCTTTAGCATGTAAATGTGGTGAAGTTTATATTATACCATACATAATAAAAGAGGGATAAGACCACCAAGGTGTGCACAAAGTGTCAGCCATTGCAAGTGTTCTCCAAACCCAACTGTCAAAGAAACACCAATATGCATCTCGTCCACAAAATAGCTTGCTTTGGTTCTCTTTGTTTCCAGTGAAAAATGAAAAGTCCTCTAAATGTAGACTACAAATGTGTCTTTATGTAGAAGTAAAAAAAGTACTGCAGGATACTTTCACTAAGAACATCACCTTTACCATGGTGTCATTTCCAAACAGTATCTCATTCTTTTGAAGAAGCACATAATGTATTCACCTTCGTACAGCCCTGAACACTGCCTCAAAAACAGATTCAGATGCATCTGTGGTGCTACTGAGGTCCACGATGGCATGAATGCCTATGGAGACATATGGTCCCCATGTGTACTTGAGGTATCTGAGCTCCAGTTGTAGGACAGCGATGGTTATGCACCTTGAATATCATATTTAAAACATGTTTATTAAAAGCCAAAGCATTATACAAGTTTTTGGATAGAATGAGAAAGGTTTAGAACATCTTTCAGGTTTTTATTGCAGTCACTATCCCTGTTTAAGGGTTAATTCACATCTGTTGGGTGTGTCAACACGCTTTATGTTGCACATTAATGTGCACTGCAATAAAGCATCTCATTATAATGAACGTGCTGAAAATCAAATGTGACCCTCTTTGTTAATGCAACTCACTACAACGTACTACTATGTGCAATCATGAGATGCTGCAATGCAGGTGTATTGCTATAATGTGTTGGGTGCCATTCAAAATGAATGGCAATGCTGCACAGTAACACGTCACTTCCTGTTATACCTGATATCTGTCAATATAATAGGATTCGATACAGCATGGAGAAACAAACAGTAATTAAAACAGTATATATATTTTTTTAAATAAAGTGGGAAAAGTTGGCTCCGCCTGTCAAACTTGCCCATTGAGTCCAATGGTTCCGTACTGCAACAGCAAGCCAAGTGCCTGGCTTACAGTTGCGGCACAGCCCCCAATGGAAAGATAAAAGTAAAAAAAAAAAGGTGTTCAGTCAGAGGTAGTAGCACCTCCTGAATGCCAGTCAGCCACTGTTATACCACCCTCTGAAAAGCGATCAACCACAGATTGCTTTTCTGATGGCAGTAAGCAGTGCCGCTAATGTGAAAGAAGCCTTATAGTAGCAGGTAATGTACCTGCACGACAGCCTATTCAAGATCAATGGGCTGCTGTAACACAGTGCACCTATATGCACAATAACCATTTGCATTGTGTATGGTTTTAATGGGCACTATAACGAGGCTACAGACAACAATAAAACTCAACAGAGGTTCTTATCCTTCCCCATTCTATCTGAAACCAACAAACAGCTTTGATGGGATTTTAGTTGTTCTTAAGGCTGAATCATGGAATAATTAAAAACCAACCTTGCAGTGAGGCTCCCCTCTCATACTGCAAGGGTTAAATGCTTGTTTTTGCCTAGAGGAACTTGAAATAGCACTTTTTACTTATCCATCACTCCTGTAGGCTCCTCCTCTCCATGCAACCGCTTCCTCAAAGGCGTAGTCGGTCCCACTCTAATGATCATATACAATGGCGGGCCATCAGTCTTGTATTGTAAGAGAGGGCACCAAGAGCACACCCACAACTAGGCGCATTGTAAGGGAAAAGAGAATGGTGGCTCTGGGAGGGGGTGGTAGGGTGATGGATAAGGTAAGTACACATGCCTATTAATGGTACCCTAGCCAAAATAAGCATTTAGCCCTGGTAGTGATGGGGGGAGCCCCACTGCAAGGGTAGCTTCTTAATTACCTCTGAGGTTGCTTGGCATAAAGCTTAAAAAATGAAGGGGGGGTCTGGATTGTTCCCCCCCCCCCCAACAAACTGCACTGCCGTCGCCCATAGATCATAAGCATCTGGTAGATCCCCCACCTCAGTTCTCATGACCGATGATTTCTGAAGGCAAAATTGTGTCAAGCATTGTAACCAATCTGGTTTTTCCATTCATGTTTGTAGAGTGAAGGAAGATTCTGGTTGCTATGGGCAACCCAGACAGATCATCCAATCATACATCTTTATGGACCTAATAAAGTGTGCAAAAGAAAAGTTCCTGTTGTTCATTGCATTCAATCAGTTTTCCTTTATTGCTGCCAATATACAGTAGATCTTCAATAAAACCGTTAACCTATGTATGAAAATATGCCACCCTTCCTGAAATTCATAAGACTGGCGCAGACAGATTTTGTGAAAGTGGTTCACGTGCGTTCTAAAAGTGGTGCAGAATGTGCCAAATTCATCTACCCGTCTAGAACTTGTACTTGAATTTGGCACATACTGAGCCACTTTTGCAAAATCTGTCTGCGCCTCTCTCTGTACACCAAATGCGAGTTGGTCTTAAAGTGGTAGTAAAGGTTACAAAAAAAAACAAAAACAGACCCAACAAGGTAAAAGGCAAATAAAGTGGTAGTATGCATTGCATACTAGCACATTATGAATAAATCACCTTGAAACTAAGCCCAATGGCGGCACACTGTTACCACGGCAGAGGCTTCCATCTTCATATGGACTTCCGGGTTCGAGGGCTGCGGTCTCTTGAAGGGCCGAGCTGCGAGGACGTCCCTCCCATGCATGCTCGCAGGTGTCACGGCTGCGGCACAGAGCTCTGAATGAACAGCGTGGGTGTGCCATGCCTTCAGCGTGCATGCGCTGGTGACATCACCTAGAATATCTCTTACACGGTCATTTTTAGGAGATATTCATTTATTATAAGCTTACCTGTAGGTTAAAACAAAAATTCAGTGTTTACTACCACTTTAATTAGCTCCACTTTTGTAAGATACAAACTGTTGGTATTTTATTTAGAATTTGGTGCCGGCGTTGCGCTACAACGTAAAAATGTCACAACCACTGGAATTTGTCGCAGGAGTCGCTGTCAGAACCAGAAGTGTTGCAGATGCTTCGTGAATTCGGTGCAATGCATTTAGAAGAGGGATTAACGGCAGAAAAGTGGTGCAGCAGCTTTATTGAATACCCCCCTCGGACTATAAAATCTATTTTAGTTCTACCAGCAAGTATGCAGCAGAGATTGCTCAGAGATTGAACTGCTTGTCGGTGGTTATTTCATTAGCATCAGAATGGATTTCAACATCCAAATCTTACAAAGGAAGCTGCAGGAAGGCCACCGGAAGCAGAGAGATTTATTCACCCATGCAGCCTGAGCCTAAGGGTAATAAATATTGCAGAATAAATATATATTGTATCAAAGTGAGATATATTGGTATGTGTGATGTCCCCCAACCCCCCCACGTGCCATATTCAAAAGTGATCTTACATGGCTGCCTTTTTACAAATGACAGGTACACTTTAACTATAATCATGAAAGGCCATAGCTGTACTAGAAGTGAGAGAAAGGGAAAAAAAGAAGCAGGCTTAATTAGATAAATAAAATAACATGGTCATTTAAAATATATTTTTTAAATATCTCTTCATGATACAAAAAAAACTTATTTTTTTTTTCAGTGTCAGCTTATACTTTAACCACTTTCAGACCGGACCAATTTGCTGGTCAAAGACCAGACCACTTTTTGCGATTCGGCACTGCGTCGCTTTAACTGACAATTGCGCGGTCGTGCGACGCGGCTCCCAAACAAAATTGACGTCCTTTTTTTCCCACAAATAGAGCTTTCTTTTGGTGGTATTTGATCACCCCTGCGGTTTTTATTTTTTGCGCTATAAACAAAAATAGAGCGACAATTTTGAAAAAAACGCATTATTTTTTACTTTTTGTTATAATAAATATCCCCCAAAAATATATAAAAAAACATTTTTTCCCTCAATTTAGGCCGATACGTATTCTTCTATATATTTTTGGTAAAAAAAATCGCAATAAGCGATTATTGATTGGTTTGCGCAAAAGTTATAGCGTTTACAAAATAGGGATAGTTTTATAGCATTTTTATTAATAATTTTTTATTATTTTTTTTTTTACTAGTAATGGCGGCGATCTGCGATTTTTATTGTGACTGCGACATTGTCGGGGACCCATCGGACATTTTTGACACATTTTTGGGACCATTGTCATTTATACAGTAATCACTGCTATATAAATGCAGTGATTCCTGTGTAAATGACACTGGCAGTGAAAGGGTTAACCTGTGGGTGGCAGTGTAGGGGTTAAGTGTTCCTAGGGGTGTGTTACTAACTGTGGGGGGGGTTGGGCTTTCATTTAGTGTACACTGATCTCTGCTCCAATCACATGGAGCAGAGATCAGCATCACTAGTTGCTAGGCAGAATGGGAAAATGTTGTTTATACAGCATTTCCTCCATTCGGCCGCTCCGTGAGACGATTGTGGGGATGCCCGCGGCGATCGAGTCCGCGGGTCCCGCGACCGGACTCACGGGGGTCCCGACCAGCGCGGGAGCGCGCCGCCGGCGGCGCGCTCCCGATGGCACGGCGGCAACGAATATTGGACGTACATGTACGCCAATATGCCTGCCCGTGCCATTCTGTCGACGTACATCGTCGTGCGCTGGTCGGGAAGTGGTTAAAGCAGAACTAAACCCTTAGGCCTCATGCCCACAGCCATTTTTACAGCCGCTTTTATGAGCGTTTTTTTGCAGCTTAAAAACACCTCTCCATGTTATGCCCCGTACACACGATCGGAAATTCCGCCAGCAAAAGTTGGATGAGAGCTTTTGGTTGGATATTCCGACCATGTTTATGCTCCATCAGACTTTTGCTGGCAGAATTCCTGCCAGCAAAAGATCGAGAGTAGGTTGTCTGTTTTTCAATCGGAAATTCTGATCGTCTGTACCAATTCCTACGCATGCTCGTAAACAATTTGACAAACGCTCTGAATCATTGAATTTAATTTTCTCGGCTTGCCGTAGTGTTGTACATCACCGTGTTCTTGACGGTTGAAAGTTCAAAGAATTTTTGTATGACCGTGTGTATGCAAGCCAAGCTTGAGTGGAATTCCATCAGAAAAAACTTGGATGTTTTTTTCCCGACGGAATTCCACTCAAGCTTGGCTTGCATACACATGGTCATACAAAATCCGCTCGTGTGTACGGGGCCTGAGCCTATGGCCTCATGCCCACCATGGCGTTTTTTAAGCTGCAAAGAAAAAAAAAACAGGACCAGGGCGCTCTGAGGCGCGGCGCTAGAGCTGCAAAAACGCAAAATGAGCTCCAGCGCTTTTAAGCTGTAAACATTTTATTGGACACTGTAATGTCTGTAAAAACAGGAAATTCCTGTCTGGACATTATATTACCCAACAGTCCTTTGCACAGCCGTGTGACTGTGGGTAGGACAGAGGAGAGACCAAGATAAGATGGCAAGTGCTGTGTCTCAGGTGGACCTGATTGATGCTGTTGAGGCCCATCCGGAACGGTGGGATGTGCACCCAAAACTGACCCCGTCTGCTGCTTCTCTTCTCCTCCTGTCTCCTTCTCCGCAGCCTCCGCAAGACAATCAGAAGGATTGCCTCATCCATCTTCCGGACGCCAAGATCCATATGAAAATCTCAGAAAAAATCACCTAAACGCAAGACTCCAACAAACTCTCAAATGCTCTCTCCTACCAAAATGGCACCGACACAAGGCTCTCTAACATATTTTATTTGGTTTCTGTGGCATTGTGGGCATTTTGGGAGTGTAATATAGCCAAGAGATGTATTTTTGTTAAAGATACGCTACTCAACGTCGGTACTAGCTTTACAGCTCGTTTTTAAAAACGTCCGTGGGCATGAGGCCTAAGATTTAACAGTTTCAAACGGGTGGTCCGCCTGATGGACTCCGTTTTGCTCAGTGGGGGATCGATCCGCTAATCCCCGCTGGGCAGGCAGGTGACAGGTCCTTCCCCGCTCACTGTGCTGAGATGGAACGGTCAGAGCCCTGCTGTCCTCTATGGGGAGATCAGATGAAAACAGACCCCGCCTGTCCATTTTCATCCGATCCACCAGATGGATGGAAAATAGGATCTCCATCCCTCTGGATTTCACTGACAGGATAGGATCGGGTGTCAGTGGACATGACACCGCTGACATCTGCTGCTCCATACGAGTGAATGGAGGGTCCAGGCAGGTCCACCTGAAAAACTGGTAGGCAGAACTGATCAGAAAGTCCGTGTGAAAAGGGCCTTACATTGCAGACATGCCGGAAATGTAACTGTCACATTGGTTGTGCTCTCCACCAAACTGTCAAACCATCAAATGGCTGGTGTCATAACTGATGACATGTGCAGCACCATGGCAGCTGCAGATCGAACAGAGGCTAAGATGGCAGCTTCCTTGGCTGAAAAGGAGAGGAGGGTTTAGTTCCACTTTAAAGTTTTTGTGGCTCTAAGACCCCTTTCACACTGGGATGCTTTTCAGCCATTTTAGCGCTAACAAAAGAGCCTCTCTAACCTCCCCAGTGTGAAAGTCTGAGTGCTTGCACACTGGTGCGCTGCGCTTGCAGGACGGGTAAAAAAAAAAAAAAAAAAGTAATGCAAGCAGCATCTTTGGGGCGGCAGAGGAGCAGTGTAGACAGCATTCCTACACCACCCCTGCCCATTGAAATGGCCTCGGCAGCACTGCAACACTGGCGCATTTAACCCTTTCATCTGTAGCTAGCGGGGGTTAAATGTGCCCTGCTAGGGGCCGAAATACGCCGCTTTACAGATACCGCCCACACTGTCCCAGCGAGAAGGGCTTTATAAAGGAGACTATTTTGGCTCTGGAGATGAATCTCTGTGGATTAGGGAGTTATGGCTCACATGTAGGAAAATCTATGTTTCAGAATCTCGCAGGATTCCTTTATCAGGCACAGTTGTCTGATGGAGTCCTGCAAGGATCTGAAACATTGCTTTTCCTACATGGGAGCCAGGATTAGTTAAATATATTCTATAAAGCTGTTCACAACAGTGAGCAGCAACAGAGAGTAGTGAGCTGCATTGGTGAAAAATCTTGCTTGCTGAGTCTTTTACGTTTGGGACAAATGCACATTACGGTACTTTATTGTTAAATGGAAACACTCTACACTGCAGTATCCATTGAAAAGGATGCATGAAACAACCACACAAAACAAATTTGCACCGTGTTTCATTTTACCACAACATATTAACCACTTGCTTACCGGGCACTTAAACCCCCTTCCTGTCCAGACCAATTTTCAGCTTTCAGCGCTGTCACACTTTGAATGACAATTGTGCGGTCATACAACACTGTTCCAAATTACATTTTTATATTTTTTTCCACACAAATAGAGTTTTCTTTTGGTGGTATTTGATCACCTCTGTTTTTTTTTTAACAAAAAATAAATGTAAAAAGACTGAATAAAAAAAAAAAAATAATTTTTGTTATAAAATTTTAAAAAACAGGTAATTTTTCTCATTCATTGATGTACGCTGATGAGGCGGCACTGATGGGTGTCAATAATGGGCACGGATCTGTTACACTGATAGGCAGAACTGCTAGGTGGCACTGATTGGCACCACTGGTGGGCATTGATAGGTGGCACTGGCAGAGGTGTGCACAGATGAGGCATAATTGCTTCTTCCTCTTCGGGGCCGATGTCCCTTGCAGATGAGGCGGTGATCGGCTTTTTTTTTCTCCTCCCGCTGTCAGCGCGAGGAGAGAAAAAAACAACACAATTACCAAGCATTTGTTTACATCATGTGATCAGCTGTCCTTGGCTGACAGCTGATCACATGGTAAGGGGTCTGGACTGGCCCCTTACTCGGATCGGTGATCACCCGAGTCTCCGTGACTCAGTAATCATGCACAGGGGAGGCCATCATATGACGGCCTCCCGCAAATTCAGGTCCGCGCTGTGGCCGTCGTTCAGCTATAGCGCGGACGTCAAGTGGTTAAAGACGTGCTAAATTTGTAGTGTGCATTTCCTAAGGCTTGGTTCACACCAATGCAGTTTACTTTTGATCAGTTTCTGCAGGGCTTTTTGGGATGCATTTTGCACACAGGTTTTTGACGCGTTTTGTGGTTTTCTGCTTTTTTTTCTAAAAAGGGCAGATGTTTTTGTTGTTCAGATTAAAAACACATCAAAAAACATGTTAAATGGACTGTACTGCGCTTCTGCAAAGCGCAAAATGCACTAAAAAATGTATAGGTGTGAACCAGGCCTAACAGGATGGCGCAAATTGCCCCTTAAATTTGCTCCTTGAGAGCTACAGGATGTGTTTTTGGGGGTGTAGCTACGCCGCATTATGGGGAAAAACAGGCATCTGACACTTCCGGAAATGTCAAATAATAAAAAGACTGACAGAGGCTGCAGCACTGGTACAGGTGGGGAGGTATGAGACATGGGCAGCGAAAGATATTAGGAGAGTCCTGCTGGTGGTACTAAACGCTGCCTGTGGACATAGAGCGATGGCTGTCAGATTTGTACCCTGTACAAGTCAATGGCCGGCACCACTACTATTCACAAGTAACCACATGCAAATAAAGCCTCCGACCGACCCTGGACACAGCTGTGTGTATCCAAGGTTGGCCTTTCTGCAGAGTTCTGGTTGCAGCTAACTGGCCAGTGTATATGTGGCCAAAACACAGATTTTTAGCTGCATCCGGAGACAAAGTTTAGCTGCCTCTGCAGAAAACTATACACCTCTGGCCATCTAGGCAAATGTAGTAGAGAGGCACCAAAATTTTGGTGGCCCAAACAGATCGGTTGAAAATTATGTTTTCTGCATTTTGGCGATAGAGGAAAAGATGCCGATAATGGCTTAAAACATGCATGCGATTTTTCTGCAATTTGACCACAATTTTACTGTGCTTGTGGTGCGTTTTTTTGTAGGTCATGTGATTCAAACTGCATCAAAAACATAACACGGGTGCGTTATTGATGAGTGTTCAATGCACTTCAACTGGGAGGTGCGTTTTTTTTTTACTGACCAAAAATGTAGCAAGCAAGATTTTTAACACAATGGAAGCGCAGCAGACCCGTGTGAAGACATACATAGCATTTAAAGGGATGCATTTTTCTTGAGCTTTTCATGTTCATTTAAAATTCATGCTATTAATTAAAAATATTAAATTAAAAAGTTGAATAGGATATATATGTTTCATAAATAAATTGTATTTTTTTTTTTTTTAAACTGTCATTTTCAGTTTTGGCCACGTGCATCTCAAAGTTTCTGTTTCAGTACACCTCTAGAATGTGGCCTTCTTATTTATCTTCTCATTGGGTTTACCTTCTTTTAGGATTTTGTGCTACATTGACACAGTCGCCTCCATTCACACTTGTACGACTTCACTTTGGAGTGCAACTTTGGATGGCTGCGACTTAGATGTGACTTGTTGTCCCACTGCAAAATCAGACCCGCTGGTGCATGTAAAATAGTCAGGCACGTCTTTCATGCAACTTTTGGAGGGGTAATATGGAAGTCTATGGCCCTCAAGTTGCATGAAATTTGGACAAAAATAACGCATGAACTACCTTAAAGCGGAGGTCCACCCTAAAGTGGACCTTCCACTCATCGGAACCCTCCCCCCTCCGGTGCCACAATCGGCACCTTTCAGGGGGGAGGGGGGTGCAGTTACCTGGATAATCCAGGTAACTGCACCCACTTCCGGGATAGCTCTCTGCGGAAAGGGGCGTAACTTACGCCCCTTTCCGCAAGTGCCCGCCCCTTCCCGCTGGGAAACACACAGCTCCCAGAGGCAGCGGGGAGCGTCCTTATTGCGCAGCGCGATTCGCGCATGCGCAGTAGGGAACCGGGAAATGAAGCCGAAAGGCTCCATTTCCCGATTCCCATACCCAAGATGGCGGCGGCAGGACCCGACAGACGACCTAGCGATCGGCTTCGGGTGCCGACATCGCGGGCGCGCTGGACAGGTAAGTGTCACTATTTTAAAAAAGTCAGCAGCTGCAGTATTTGTAGCTGCTGGCTTTTAAAAAAAAAAAAAAAAAAAAAAAAAAAAAAAACGCGGAGTCCCGGTGGACTCCCGCTTTAAAGTGGAAGTTCAGCCTAAAACTAAAATCTCTAAATCTACTGGCAGCCACAATCTAAGACTATCCTATCTAGCCCTGTAAAGCAAAAAATTGCTATACATACCTTTTCTGAAGCTGATCTGGTCTGGTCCCACACTGAGCTGTCATCAGCGGCTTCTCCGTGTAGACGGGTCTAGAAGCTGCAGCCCACAATGGGAGCCCCATAGTAACTCTATGGGTGACGTCACTTCCCAGCTGTTGTCAGTTGTCTCATGCACAGAGCTTCAGCCGCTGGAGATCATACCAGATCGGATTCAGAAAAGGTATGTATAGCGATTTTTGCTTTACAAGGCTAGATAGTGTGTATGGGGCTTAAGACTAACCCTTTCTGCTGATTTTTGTGTTCAGATTTACCAAAACCATGTAGTGCAAGGGCCTGCTTGATTGCATACAAATTGAAACTCCTCATATTATATGGTTTTGGTAAATCTGAAGGAAAAATAAAAAATCTGCAGAAAATCTGATAGTGTGTATGGGGCTTTAGATTGTGGCTGCCAGTAGATTTAGGCTGAACTTACACTTTAAGGCTCCATTCAAATTGTACGATACCGCCAACCTTGGAGTGCAACTTGGATACGACTTTGACCAGTGATAATGGACAAATGTTGCACAACGGTTGCATTGTAGAACATTCAGGTACGACTTTCATACAACTTTTGAGGGTTAACGTTGAAGTCTATGGCCTTCAAGTTACATAAAAGTCAGACCAAAGTAGTACTTTGAAGTCGTGGCAACTTTGAGTTGCATATATATGAATGGTTATCATTGGAAAACATGGGGCATGACATCTCAGGCGACTTTGATGTCCAAAGTTGCACAAGTGTGAATGGAGCCTTTGTTTCACATATACGAATGGATATCATTGGGAAAAACATGAGGTACGACTTGCCATGCAACTTTGATGTCCATAGGCGCATGACACGTCGCAAAAGTGTGAACATCAGACTTAAAGTGGGCTTTAAATATAAAGACTTCACACACCACAAAGTTATACAAATTCCCAATGAGGAAAATAGAAATTAATTTTGTATTGATTTGAGTCTTTTACACAATGACAGAGAAAAATCCTCTGCATCACTTACATGAATTCATGATGGGTCAGGAAAAATTGTAACCAAAAGAGAACAAAGGTTGCCCCATAGAAAACAAAGAGGGCCGCTGGAATCTGGTTGCTAAAAGTTAACAGTTAGTATCCAAGAATCCCAGATAGACAGACAGACAGACAGAAGACCTTTTGCTTTGGGCCACTGTATTGATGTCAGGTAAATTAAAGGAAACCAGGAGAAAATACTCATAATCAACGTAAAGCTGCTCCAAAGCCCACCGCTGTGTTCTTCTTCAGCCCACTGGTGCACATGCCTCCAGAGGCCAAGTCTTTGCACCGCAGTTTATTGAGAGCTGCACACTACTTCCATGAGGTTATAGACAACTTTATTTTTCCAGTAAAGACACAAACATTCCATCCATCTGCCCTAATGTGTTTCGTCCCGTCTTCTGGGGCTTAATCATAGAGCAATTATGTTTAAGTGGTGGTGAAACACAATAGCTGTGGATTGTGCATGTGCTGGAAAAATAAAGTTGTTTTTCACCTCATGGAAGTGGTGTACAGCTGTTTTGGAAACTAGGAGAAGCACGGGGGTTCTGCTCATGCTGCCCATCTATTCTGAAAATGAAAGTTGCCTGGCTGTCATTCCGACTCAGTGACTTCCATACCTTTATAGTCACTGACCTGGACCAAGTAAACTGACTATGAGCTTGGAGATGCATGCTTTTTTATAGGCAATCAACTTGAAGGATTAAAGTAAACCTTTCCTAGGAGAAAGATGGAGGCTGCCATTGCTGACCAACTTCTGAAAATATCAGTGAGCAAGAACAAGAACAGATAAGTCAGAGGAGAGTCAGACCTCATTCTCTACAACCTTGTTCTGGGTCAGTGATGTTCTGAAACAAGAGTGCCATTCACAGCCAGGCAACTAGCATTTGCAGAATAAGTCTGAAATGGCAGCCTTCATGTTAAAGATTTGCATTAAAAACAAGAAAGCCAGGTGACTAGAATTTTAAGAAGTGGGTCAGCAATGGAAGCCTATAGATTTATGTGCGCCCTATTAAAAATAAAATAAAATTCCATAGCTCTCTGGTCAAATTAGTGATTTTCCTGATCCTCCAAAAAAATGCTCCTCAAAAATTCTGTCAAAAGCAAAATACAAATGCCTGTGTATACTAACACTTAATTTGGTCAGGTCTCATATTATTCATGTCGCTCCATGTGTTTCTAGATCAGCCCTACTCAAACCAAATTCTATGGAACTAGGGTTTCTTTTGTGGTTGCTGGGGGTTTCTTGGGTTTCAATGATCTTTTTAGCTTCCTGCAAGGGGGCATTCTTCCCACTGACCACCAATGTAAGGGCCATTCTTCAGACTGACCACTAGTGTAAGGAGTATTCTTCCCCATGACCATCAATGTAAGAAGCATTCTTCAGGCTGACCACCAATGAAAGGAGCCATTCTTTTCACTGACCACCAATGAAAGGAGCCATTCTTCCCACTGACCACCAATGAAAGGGGACATTCTTTCTACTGGCCAAAAAATGTAAACGAGCATTCTTCAGGCTGACCATCAATGAAAGAAGCATTCTTCCCATTGACCACCAACGAACTGGTTTTAGTAAGGGTTCCTCCAAGACCTGAAAATTATTTAAAGCGTTCCTCTGGGGTAAAAGGTTGAGAAAGGCTGTTCTAGAGTCACATGATCCAGTGACAATATTGTCACAGGAGGTAGAAAAGGCGGTAAGGTTCTGGTCATGTCACAAGGCAGGAAGTCACCTGGGGAGCAGAGTCACAGTTTTGCTGGGAAGTAAAAAAAATAAAAATATCAGTTCGGTGTCTGGTCGTTTGGCCATTTAGTCCCATGTGATCAGCAGTAATCAGGTGACAAGTAATGTGGTACTGGGGATGATCCATGCTCTGTCCTGCTTGTGTGGAAATTCACAAGCATAGCCCAGCTGGCGATAGTGTACCAGGGCAGGCCGCCCTTATCCCCAGTTATAGAAGTAAATCTTCTGCCAGACAGGTAGGTAATCCATGAGGGGACCTGGGGAGAAGCAAACAAAGGGTTATAGAGCTGAAAGAATATGAATATTGGTTAAAACATTTACGGTTTTATTACTTACGTGCCACCAACCCGAGTCCTGGGACATAATCTCCTAGAAGGCGCAGGAGGAGGAGCAACCGAATTCTGTCCAAGAATCAAAAATGTGTCAGAATAAACAAATCATGGAACATCAAATAAAATCCAAAACCACAACTAGATGACTTTGGGTTTGCTAAAGCACTATGCATCAAATAACTGCCACTTTTTAACCCCTTTCTGACCACATATGTCCAGTAACAAAGACAGTTGGGTTTAATGCCCACACACCGCACCTAGGCCACCATGGATGGCTGAGGTTTCTGAGGTGAGAGCACACTCAATGTCTGCATCCAGCACAGCAACCAGGCTGTCAGACAGCTCCCAGTCTAATAATGATCGGGAGCCAACGAGATGGGCCCCCCCCCAATCATGTGACCACTGACAGCCAATCACTGTGACCTAAAAGTAAAGCATGGAGCTTCACTCAAGCCAAAGAGTATATCCTTCTCTTCTGATCTTATGATACGGGGTGCTGGCGTCCTGCTATATTCATATGCCATTGGGGATAAAGATGGAGAATGACCTCAGCCTACGCTTTTCAGCCAACGCATTTCACCCCACCCGCTGGGGCTTAGCCATAGGGGTTTATTCTTATCTTCATTTCACATATACTTGCTTTCAGAGCGGCGTCCGATTTCACTCTATTACAGCCAATCACAGAGGTCGTGTGATTGAGCAGTCCCTTTTCCCCACTGGAAATAAAGACCCAGTAAAGGGATGCCAAGGCTGGGTGGGACAGGGTTCAAATAAGATTTTTAGCTTCCTTTTCACATCTTAGTGGTGCTGACCTCCATCAGCCTCATTCGGCCAATTCCTGCCTACACATTCTGTACATGTTCTTGTAGTAGCGCTGTCATTGCTCCGGTTCGGTTGCCCTTTGGGGACAATGGTGGCCCATGCCTGCGCATTGTGTGTCAGCGCTACTGCTTGGGACAAGGTGACACTCATTGGGTGTGCGCAGCCTATTGCATTAAGGTGTGCACTCCAAAGCTCAAGACGCGCATGCCTTTCTCTGCAGCCTCAGCTGCACTGGACAGTGAATGAATGGGAAGTGCTCTGTGCTGAGTGGCTTCCTGTTCAGTCCCAAACTGAAGCATAGTAAACCGTTCACTATGCTTCAGTTATGAATAAAACACAGCGAGTGAGTGTGTTTATTTAGAAAAGCAGGAGGCTGGTAAATTACATATTTACTAGCCCTTTCCCCTGTTCTGCATCCTGAAACATCCCCCGCAGCAGCCAGGGGGAGAAGGGAGGAGGGAAGCTAGCAGCACTGAGGGGAAGGGGGCGTAACACGGGGGAAACCCAGGCAGTAGGGGGGGAATCGGCAACAGAGCGATTAGGCTGTCCCCAGGCACATATGGCACACCCTGTGCCTTTGCATTGTCCCCCTATAATAGGAAGTATCTGAAAAAGGGCCCTCATAGTGACATGATCACTGTGTATTTTAATGAAACCTAAAATATAAAAAATAAAATAAAAAAAAGAAGAAGATTTAACACAACTTTTGTATTTATACGAATATTGTTACAGCTTTTGTGAGATTTTAGCCATTGAGTTTAGAGTTCCTAAAATATTATTTTATATGGAACACTGCCCTCTACTGACAAGGATGTGTAGAAGCACATGCCTCCAGGTAATGCACAGATAATACAATGCTGGAGGAGGCTTCAACTTTAAAAAAAAAAAAGGGAAGGACGATTCATGGATTTAACACATCTTACCCTTCATACACAATAAGAATGCAGATATAATACACGGTTTATATGGACTTAAAAGGTAACATAAGAAAAAGGTATGTTAACTAGAGTGGACAAATAAAGAGCGACATAAAAGGGCTGAAATAATGGTCTTTTCTGGGGGAAATGCTGCTGTTCCATGTTCCCTTTTGTGCAGCTTATATCAATTAATACCTTGACATTAAGATCAGGGTTCCCATCCCCCTGCAGAAGATAGATTGGGGTTCCCATCCCCCCTCCCCACAGAAGATATCATGTGACCATGATTGGTTATAGCAGCAGTACAGAAGGGAACATGGAGCAGCATTTTCTCCAGAAGAGGCATTTCACCCGTTACATGAGTATAGGTCCACGTTCATATGGTTTTCAATGCTAATAAGCCTCTGTTCAGGATGTTCTGGGGATAGCCAAAGCAATTTTATCCCAGCAGTATAAAAAAATATTTAAAAGAAATAGCTAGTATATGAAAAAATCCAACCGCAGAAGATCATTAAAGCCCAACTCCCCCAGCCTGAGACTGGCGGTGAAAGGAGAAGGAGCAGGCTGATGAGCTCATCTCTCTGCTCTCTCCTCCTATCAGCATATAAACGGATTAGGTAGCTGAGCTATTCCTCCTTTCCCAATCTAAGCTCTGCTGTACACAGACTGCAAGCAGCTGATAGAGTCAAATTCCAGTACTTACACTGCTCTCATTTAAAAAAACACATACAAATCATATATTAACCCTCTTCCGACCCATCCTGGCGTCCCTTTGAAAAGTCCTGAAAGCCTAGGAGGCAGGAAGGATCGGGGATCATGTGACCACCGTGATTGGCTGTCACAATGGCCTCATGATCAGGCGCCGGTCTGCTGAATGTTAGTGGGGACGGAGAGATGTCTGACTGCCTGGTCCCTGTGCATTGTCAGCATGGAAATATCCGCATCCTAGTGACACATATCTTATGTTCAGCACGTTGGCATTAAAGCCCACCCTTTTGTCACCGCAAATATATGTGTTTTATGAGGGTGGCAAAAGAGTAATTGCACCTTTTATATCTGCACGGAGTTTGGCCTTAAATTGAAAAATACACCTCTGCCCCCAATCAAAAAAAAAACCCCAAAAACAAACAAACACACGCCCTATGCATTATAAAGAAGATTGAATGTATATGTTTATGGCTTTCCATATATTATTGTATAGCTGTGATGGGAACTCACTCTGTGTATCTGTTGTAAAATGGCGACCGCACCAAGTAATAGAGGAGGAGGAGGGTCCTGCGTCTCAGCTCTGCGTGTTCCCTGCGATTCAGCTCAGAGAGATCACGTAATATTGACAAGCTGTGAAATTAGAAACATGAAACCGTTAGACAAAACGTAATCATCTTCTGTACATAACTGAAGGCAAAGAGCTGACAGGCGATAGCAACCAGGCATCGGGCAATTCCCTTTCTTTTATTTTCCCTTTCTGGCATAAAGTTGATATCCGATTCGCTACTATTATTTCCTACACATATACAAGATCTAATATTATATTGAAGTTGATTTACTAAAACTGGGGAGTGCAAAATCTGGTGCAGCTCTACATAGAAACCGATTAGCCTCCAGGTTTTATTGTCAAAGTTTAACCACTTGCCTACTGGGCACTTTTACCCTCTTCCTGCCCGGGCCAGCTTTCAGCGCTGTCACATTTTGAATGACAATTGCGCATGCAGCACTGTACCCAAATTAATAATTTTTCACTTTAAATAGGAGCTTTCTTTCTTTTGGTAGTATTTAATCACCACTGGGTTTTTATTATTTTTTGCTAAACAAATGAAATTCTTTTTTATTTTTAAACTGATGAGGTGGCACTGATTGGCAGCATTGGTGGGCACTGTTGGGACTGCACTGATAATCAGGACACTGATTCTGTGCCCTGATTATCAAAGCCGATATCCCTTTAACACAAGCCGGTTATCGTCTCTCTTCTCTCCTCACGCTGTCAGCAGGCAATGTGATCACAGGGAGGACGTCCATGGACACCCTCCTGGCAAACTAAGCCTGCGCTGTAGCCGTCTTCCGGCTATAGCGCAGGCAGGAATTAGTTAATTGAACAAGCTGAAGTTAGATGCCGATTGGCTACCACACACACAGCTGCACCAAATTTTGCACTATCCAGTTTTAGTAAATTAACCCCTGTGTATATAAAGCCAAAACCTTTCAACTTTAGAGGACCTATTGAAGGAATAATAATATTATTATTATATTATTATTAATAATGCTGCCTGTGACTCCACTGGAGAAAATCATCCTCTTTGTCTGTCACCAGCACAGAAAGTAATGAGAAATCTGGAATTGTACAGGTGTCAGAGGACCAGGAGATCAGGAGCATTTTTCCCAATAGGGACACCAGCTCTGATGGCAACCATCTAGGGCTCAACACACATTATAAGCGGATTGTACAATCTCCTTAAGATCTACCAACATATAGTGCAAGGGGCTACCTAATTGGGTACTAATTAATTGGATAGTTTAGGTAAGGACTCATGTTACCTACCCTCTACCCACTACCCCCTTTAGCTACAGAAGCAGCGGCTGGGGAGGGGGGGGGGGGCACAAATTCCGCAGCCACCAAGCTAAGCATCTCTATGAAGAAAGGAACAAAAAGGGCACATCAGCCTAGCATATTACCTTTGCGACAATTTATTGGGGAAAAAAAAAAAAAAAAAAAAAAAAAAATTATATATGTACACAATATATAAAATTATACTCACAAAACAAATGCATATATCTGAGCTTTAAAGAGGGGGCATCCTTCGAAACGCATCAGTTCGTTTGGAATTTTTCATCTCACAATTGGCACTTGTCAACAGACCACGCTGGGTGGAGCACTAGGTGGGCTGCATTTTGCTTGATATATGCATTGGTTTGTGAGTATCATTTTACAGTCTATACAGCATCTCACAAAAGTGAGTACACCCCTCACATTTTTGTAAATATTTTATTATATCTTTTCATGTGACAACACTGAAGAAATGACACTTTTCTACAATGCAAAGTAGTGAGTGTACAGCTTGTATAATTAGCTGCCCCCTCAAAATAACACAAACAACCATTAATGACTAAACCGCTGGCAACAAAAGGGAGTACACTCCTGAGTGAAAATGTCCAAATTGGGCCCAATTAGCCATTTTCCCTCCCTGGTCTCATGTGACTCATTAGTGTTACAAGGTCTTAGGTGTGAATGGGGAGCAGGTGTGTTCAATTTGGTGTTATCGCTCTCATACTGGTCACAGGAAGTTCAGCATGACACCTAATGGCAAAGAACTCTCTGAGGATCTGTAAAAAAGAATTGTTGCTCTACATAAAAGATGGCCTAGGCTATAAGAAGATTGCCAAGACCCTGAAACTGAGCTGCAGCACAGTGGCCAAGACACAGGACAGGTTCCACTTAGAACAGGCTTTGCCATGGTCAACCAAACAAATTTAGTGCATGTGCTCAGCGTCATATCCAAAGGTTGTCTTTGGGAAATAGATGTACGAGTGCTGCCAGCATTGCTGCAAAGGTTGAAGGGGTGGGGGGGGGGGGGGGGTCAGCCTGTCAGTGCTTAGAACATACACTGCATAAAACTGATCTACATGGCTGTAGTCCCAGAAGGAAGCCTCTTCTAAAGATGATGCACATGAAAGCCCGCAAACAGTTTGCTGAAGACAAGAAGACTAAGGACATGGATTATTGGAACCATGTCATGTGGTCTGATGAGACCAAAATAAGCTTATTTGGTTCAGATGGTGTCAAATGTGTGTAGCAGCAACCAGGTAAGGAGTACAAAGACAAGTGTGTCTTGCCTATAGTCAAGCATGGTGGTGGGAGTGTCATGGTCTGGGGCTGCATGAGTGCTGCTGGCACTGGGGAACTACAGTTCATTGAGGGAACCATGAATGCCACATGTACTGTGACACACTGAAGCAAAGCATGATCCCCTCCATTCAGAGACTGGGCCGCAGGACAGTATTCCAACATAACGGCCCCAAACATCTCCAAGATGACTAATGCCTTGCTAAAAAAACTGAGGATAAATGTGATGGACTGGCCAAGCATGTCTCCAGACCGAAACCCTATTGAGCATCTGTGAGGCCTCCTCAAACAGAAGGTGGAGGAGCACAAGGTCTCCAACATCCACCAGCTCTGATGTCGTCATGGAGGAGGACACTGGTGGCAACCTATGAAGCTCTGGTGAACTCCATGTCCAAGAGGGTTAAGGCAGTGCTGGAAAATAATGGTGGCCCCACAAAATATTGACACTTTGGGCCCAATTTGGACATTTTAACTAAGGGGTGTACTCACTTTTGTTTCCAACGGTTTAGACATTACTGGCTGTTTGTTGAGTTAATTTTGAGGGGACAGCAAATTTACACTGTTATACAAGCTGTACACTCACTACTTTACATTGTAGACAAGTGTCATTTCTTCAGTGTTGTCACATGAAAAGATATAATAAAATATTTACAAAAATGTGAGGGGTGTACTCACTTTTGTGAGATACTGTATCTCCAACAATAAATTTGTTCCTTTCTTTATAGAGTTCCATTTGGGTTTCCCTGACCTGATGTGAATGGCAGCACAGCCAATGTGGAGGTTGAACCAGTGCAGATACACGACCACATCCAGCACATTTCTCTCAAGCGTAGGCAATTTGGATCTCCTTCTAGTCTACTAAGCTAAGCATCATAGGAAGTTATACGGCTGCTTTCCAGTTGGCGCTACCACTTGTCAATCGCAACCCATGCAAGTGAATGGGGCTACTCTGCAAGCGCCCCACAACTGCGTATAATGCACATGGGTTGAAGCATGCTAGCACAGGGTCCAAGGGGTTAAAGCAGGCAGTGAGGAGGTGTATCGGAACGCAGATTTTGCTTTCCAGAGAGCGCTGTACATGTGAATAAGCCCTCCTGTTACATAGTTTAAGTAAATCGAAGGTTGTTTGGTCAGATTGTAATGTGTATGATGACCGAAGATGGGCCTTCCCTTAGCTTTGGAGAGAATTCTTCCTATTTTTGGTAGTGTCTCCAAGGCAAGAATTGAAGAAGGGAAACCTACCCAATGGGACACAGAAAGCAAAAAGACAATTCTTAATTCTATCCAAAACAAGGGAGGTTTGGGCCTCATTTACACGGGATGTTTATCACAGATGTGGAAGGAATCCAGGGAATTTCTGCTGCTGGATTTACAAGTGTATGCAAAGAGTTCTTCTCAGCCTGTAAAACAGCAATGACAGACAGACAGACAGACAGACAGGGATCACAGTGGTCTGTGGGTGTTCAATTGCAAATGGACCAATTACCCGCAGTTAGGGACAGATACAGTGCCTTGAAAAAAAATATTCATACCCCTTAAAATTTTCCACATCTTGTCATTTTACAACCAAAAAGGTAAAATGTATTTTATTGGGATTTTATGTGATAGACCAACACAAAGTGGCACATAATTGTGAAGTGGAAGGAAAATTATAAAATTTTACTACTAATAAACATGTGAAAAAAAGTGTGGTGTGCATTTGTATTCAGCCCCCCGGAGTCAATGCTTTGTAGAACCACCTTTCCCTGCAATTACAACTGCAAGACATTTTGGGGATGTCTCTACCAGCTTGAGTGAAAGGTGTGCCCATTCTTTGAAAAATAGCTCAAGCTCTGTCAGATTGGATGGAGATCGTCTGTGAACAGCAATTTTCAAGTCTGGCCACAGATTCTCAGTTGGATTTAGGTCTGGACTTTGACTGGGCCATTCTAACACATAATTATGCTTTGATCTAGACTATTCCATTGTAGCTTTGGCTGTACGTTTAGGCTCTTTTTCCTGCTGGAAGGTGAACCTCCACCCCAGTCTCACCATGTTTCACAGTGGGGATGGTGCGTTCAGGGTGATGTGCAGTGTTAGTTTTCCACCACACAGAGTTTTGTTTTTAGGTCAAAAAGTAAAATTATTTTCTCATCTGACCAGAGCACCTTCTTCCACATGTTTGCTGAGTCCCCCACATGGCTTCTCACAAATTGCAAATGGGACATATGGCTTTATTTCAAACAATGTCTTTCTTCTCCCCACTCTTCCATAAAGGTCAGATTTGTGGAGAGCACGACTAATAGTTGTCCTGTGGACAGATTCTCCCACCTGAGCTGTGGATCTCTGCAGCTCCTCCAGAGTTACTATGGGCCTCTTGGCTGCTTCTCTGATTAATAATCTCCTTGCCCGGCCTGTCAGTTTAGGTGGACGGCCATGTCTTGGTAGGTTAGCAGTTGTGCCATTATATTTACATTTTCGGATGATGGATTGAACAGTGCTCCGCGAGAGGTTAAAAGCTTGGGATATTGTTTTTATAACCAAACCCTGCTTTAAAATTCTCCACAACTTTATCCGACTTGTCTGGTGTATTCCTTGGCCTTCATTATGCTTTTTGTTCACTAAGGTTCTCCAACAAACCTCTGAGGGCTTCACAGAATTGCTGTATTTATTCTGAGATTAAATTAAACACAGGTGGATTCTATTTACTAATTAGGTGACTTCTGAAGGCAATTGTTTCCACTAGATTTTATAGTTAGGGGTATCAGAGTAAAATGGGGGCTGAATACAAATGCACACCCACAAATTTCAGATATTTGTAAAAGATTTTGAAATCCATTTATCATTTTCCTTCCACTTCACAATTGTGTGTCACTTTGTGTTGGTCTATCACACAAAATCCCAATAAAATACATTTATGTTTTTGGTTGTAACATGACAAAATGTGGAAGATTTCATGCCACTGTATATTGCACATGAACTTAGGGTCAGATAAACACCCCGCGACACGTTATTTGCATCCAGGGGCGATCAGCTGTCTCTAACCACGAAAATAAATATTATATCTTAGCGTCAAGTTACCCAATTCTGTACAGTCTCTGCCCCATAATAAATTTGAAGATTGAATTGTAGTACAACTAACCTGCCAACGTCCAAGGCAGCTGCCAGGAGCCATGGCTTCCAGGATTTCTGACCCCATACAGCTAAGCCCGCCACTGTGAGCAGTAGGTTAAGGTTCAATGCATTAAAACATTTACCATCCATTTCTGGTGCACTAATAGGGCTTATTTACACTAGTAGTTGGGGAAATGGGGGGGGGGGGGATGTAAAATCCCAGGTGAACCATGCTTTTACTGCCCCTCAACCACTAACCCCTTTAGCTGCAGAGGCAGCTGCCAGGAGTGCTATATCAAGACTTATATCCTGTCGCTTTTTGCCAGGCATATGGCCTAACAAATGCGAGGCTGAGCCAACTGCCGGTCCAGGCATCTGGATGGATTCAGATTGTAAAGTTGGGATCTTTCCCAAGCCTGAACCGGCTCAGCAATGTCAGCCGACAGCGGACTTTATCGCACTGTCAGCTGAATACGGGTCACAGGAGTGCAGTTTGAAATATAGCTTTGGCTATACTTCTCTTTTAAGCTGATCTCCAAATAGATATTTAAAAAAAAAAAAAAAAAAAAAAAAAAAAAAAACACTAATAAATGCAGTTATATATTTAACTAAAATTACTAAACATATTTTAAATGTAAACTAGTATAAAGAATATGAATTTATCTTAACCACTTTAATACTGGGCATATTCACCACCTTCCTGCCAAGGCCAATTTTCAGCTTTGTAACACTTTGAATGACAATTGCGCAGTCATGCAATGCTGTACCCAAATTTTGATCATTTCTTTCCCCACAAATAGAGCTTTCTTTTGGTGGTATTTGGTCACCGGTTTTTATTTTTTGCACTATAAAAAAAAAAATAAAAAAAAAAGGGAAAGAAAAAAAAAAAAGAAAAAACAATATTTTTTACTTTTTGCTATAATAAATATCCCAATTTAAAAAACAAAAAAAAACAAACAAAAAAAACATTTCTTCCTCAGTTTAGGCATATACGTATTTTTTTTTACCAAAAAGGGAATATCTAAAAACGCAATAAGCATATATTGATTGGTTTGTGCAAACGTTATAGCACCTACAAAATAGGGGATATATTTATGGCATTTTTATTATTATTATTATTATTTATTTTTTTTACTAGTAATGGCAGCGATCTGAGATTTTTGTCAGGACTATGATATTGCAGTGGACGTAGACACTTTTAACACTCTTTTGGGAACATTGACAATTAAACAGCGATCAGAGCTATAAATATGCACTGATTACTGTATAAATGTGAAAAAGAGGGTAGCTACATTCATAATTACAGTGGGACCATGGAGAATTAATGTATCCAACCCTTAAAAAAAAAAAAAAAGGGGGGGGGGGAAGGAGCAATTTGGAGATATGGCGGAGGCTTTGAGCAATACAACAGACTTTTGAGATAAGAATACATACTGGAATAGAAATTATATCATTATATATGATTTTTTATTTTTTTTAAACCAGAGTTTAGTGTCACTTAAATATAAAATATCAGCCTTTCATAATCCCTTGTACAGCAGCACTCAGACTAGGAGGGAGAAGCAGCCAGTCAGGTTCCCCGCATTGTAGATGTAGCTTTAAAGTAGAATTATTTGATTAAGGTAGGGTTATAAACCCTGTAAAGTTTATTTTTGCCATCTTTGTCCCATTACAGAGATTTCCCTTCACTTCCGGTCTCTCAGGAAGCGAGAGGGAATTTGTGCAAATTAAGAGAATTCCTTGGGGATCCCCAGGTCACCAGAATTAGTGTCTCCATTTGAAGATTTACCCTCTATTACCTTTCTGGGGACAATCTGGGGATTTTGTTTTACTTTCACTTGTACTTTCAATGATAAATGGTAAACAGGACAAAGAGAGGGAGACTCTCCTTACGGGGACACAGACAGCGATAAAAAACCTGACAGGGGTTCTAATCCATCTCCACTCTTACCAAAACTAATAAAAAGTTTTGCCTTTAGTTAAACTTTAAGCTGCCACAATATTCTAAGCCAGATCATCAGCAAAAAGGTATTTTGGGCCTGATGTTTACCTAATGCAGATGGTATATTGCAGGGACATCCCTTCCACCTAGGCAGGATATGGATGGCAATAATCTAGATCAGTCTAGTGCAGTCTAACCTCAATTAAAAGAAAAGTATGGGATTTTCTTTTTTCTGGAATCATACTTACCTAGGTGGATGCAGCATTGATCCAAAGCTGCATCTGTCCCCCACCAACTCGAACACTGAGGACCTGCTCTGTGACATCAGCGACAGCGGGCTTCAGCTGGCTGTCTGCTGAAAATGGGCCACGGGAGTGCCAAATAAACTGCACTTCTGTGATCCACAGGAGAAGTACAGCCAACTGAGCTTTGGCTGTACTTCTTTAAATTAGAGGTCTTTTTGAAGACAAGTGGGTGGAGTCATTAGGGATTTTGGCTAGTTAGGGGAGGGGCCTGCTTCTCTCACATTTACATTCTCATGCATTCAGGCTGAATTCATACCCGAACGATGTGGGAACATACTTAGGTTTGCCGCAGTGCCATAATGCACCTTAATAATATGCCGGGGCTGCAGCACACCACAGCACATGGTAATGCACTGCCATGCGTTGCGCTGGATTGCTGAGAATGGTAAATGTTCATCTTTTCTGTTCTGGTGCACTGGCAGTCCATTTGAATGGGAGGCCTTAATGCAACACAGCGGACATATGTGAATCCACTCTTAGATGTTGGCTTTAATTCTGCAAGTAAAGAGGATTCAGTGAGCCATTACCAACATTATCGGCTCCAGCGGTACTTTATACGCCCAGGTTCTCAGGCTGGGTATTGTAGAATATTGCAGTACAGATGTACAAGGATACAGTGAGTGATGGGGCGCAGTATGTGAACTGCTTCTGCCATGGTGCCCAGAGTGCCCAGGTCAGTGGATGTTGCATTGTTGTCACCTAGACCGTTCCTCTGCTTTCCATCTAGAACCTGAGGGCTTCGCCAAAACCGACTGCGGCCAGAGGGAGCTAAAAAAATTAGGAAAAAGTCAAGAAAAAAAAAGAAACAAGACTCAAAAAATGCTTCAGACAATTGGAACTAAAACTGGTCACCAAGTTAAAGCTGAATTCCAGGTAAGGCAATTGTTTTTACATACCTACAATGTACAGTACCTCACAAAA
The DNA here is from genome assembly GCF_037356315.1 of Lithobates pipiens. Taxonomy (NCBI): domain Eukaryota; kingdom Metazoa; phylum Chordata; class Amphibia; order Anura; family Ranidae; genus Lithobates; species Lithobates pipiens. The sequence continues at coordinate 222,309,958 of NW_027507686.1, read as the reverse complement.
GTGAGTACACCCCTCACCATTTTTTGTAAATATTTTATTCTACAGTATTTTTTCATGAGACAACACACTGAAGAAATGACACTTTGCTATAATGTAGTGAGTGTACAGCTTGTATAAATTTGCTGCCCCCTCAAAATAACTCAACACAGCCATTAATGTCTAAACCTCTGGCAACAAAATTGAGTACACCCCCAAGTGAAAATGTCCAAATTGGGCCCAAAGTGTCAATATTTTGTGTGGCCACCATTATTTTCCAGCACTGCCTTAACCCTCTTGGGCATGGAGTTCACCAGAGCTTCACAGGTTGCCACTGAAGTCCTCTTCCCCTCCTCCATGATGACATCACAGAGCTGGTGGATGTTAGAGACCTTGTGCTCCTCCACCTTGAAGTTTGAGCATGCCCCACAGATGCTCAATAGGGTTTAGGTCTGGAGACATTCTTGGCCAGTCCATCACTTTTACCTTCAGCTTCTTTAGCAAGGCAGTGGTCATCTTGGAGGTGCGTTTGGGGTCGCTATCATGTTGGAATACTGCCCTGCGGCCCAGTCTCCAAAGGGAGGGGACCATGCTGGGCTTCCGTATGTCACAGTACATGTTGGCATTCATGGTTCCCTCAAATGAGGCAGCACTCAAGTAGCCACAGATCATGACACTCCTACCACCATGCCTGTCTGTAGGCAAGACACACTTGTCTTTGTACTCCTCACCTGGTTGCCGCCACACATGCTTGACACCATCTGAACCAAATAAAGTTTAACTTGGTCCCATCAGATCACAGGACATGGTTCCAGTAATCCATGTCCTTAGTCTGCTTGTCTTCCAACTGTGGCGTATGGTCTAATCACTGACAGGCTGACCCCCCCACCCCTTCAACCTCTGCAGCAATGCTGGCAGCACTTATATGTCTATTTCCCAAAGACAACCTCAGGATAGGACGCTGAGCATGTGCACTCAACTTCCATGGTGAGGCCTGTTCTGAGTAGAACCTGTCCTTTTAAACCACTGTATGGTCTTGACCACCGTGCTGCAGCTCAGTTTCAAGGTCCTGGCAATCTTCTTATGGCCTAGGCCATCTTTTTTTTTAGACCAGTATGAGAAAGTCAGAGCGATAACACCATTTTAAACACCAATTTAAACACACCTGAGACCCTGTAACACTAACGAGTAACATGACACTGGAGAGGGAAAATGGCTAATTGGGCCCAATTTGGACATTTTCACTTAGGGGTGTACTCACATTTGTTGCCAGTGATTTAGACATTAATGGCTGTGTATGGAGTTATGTTGAGGGGACAGCAAATTTACACTGTTATACAAGCTGTACACTCACTACTTTACATTGTAGCAAAGTGTCATTTCTTCAGTGTTGTCACATGAAAAGATATAGTAGAATATTTACAAAAAATGTGAGGGGTGTACTCACTTTTGTGAGATACTGTAAGTATGTGTGTCTGCTTGTGAAAGCTGGACATCTCTGTACTAGCCAATGCTACAATGATCTCTACTAGCTTCCAGGTCTCGGAATGGTCACCATTCAGACCACACTTTGAATTTTCTCAATGCAGTGTTCTCAGTTCGTACAAGGTAGAGATTGTGACATCACTGGCCCGCCTCTCCAACTTTTCCAATCAGGGAATGCTTTGCATTCATTGAGAAAAACGCAAAGTGTTCCCTGGATGGCACCCATGCTGAACAAGCGACCTTCTGTGTTCAAAATGCGCTCGGTATGGGACCCAAAAGCAAGTGGAGATCATTGTAGTAGTGATGTCTGATACAGGGATTTCCAGCTTCCATGCAGATCCCAGAGGTATGACACATTTCTGTAGTTGCATTAATCCAAGCTGAACTGGTGTAACAATATAAAGATTGCTATCCCTGAACTTCAGATTGAAGTGCTCATTAAAGCACCAGCAAATCATTTACAAATTAGCTGAACTGCTCCATGCTGATGTAACATATGTGGCCTCACTGGGCTGGGCTTTTTTCCATGGAGCCGCATACCCTGTTTCCCCAAAAATAAGATCTAGCGTGATTGTCAGTGATGGCTGCAATATAAGCCCTAGTTAAAGTCCTTGTAGGTCTTATTTTCAGGGTAGGGCTTATTTGGGGGGGGGGGGAAGGAGGAAGTAAAATATATACATAAAACTAATTTTCAGGAATAAAAAACTGATAATTGGCATGTGCGTATGTATTCACCTCCTTTGTTATTAAGCCCAAAAAGCTCTGGTGCGACCAATTACCTTCAGAAGTCACATAATTAGTGAAATGATGTCCACGTGTGTGCAAATCTAATGCCCCATACACACGGTCGGAAATTCCGATGGAAAAAGTTTAAGAGCTGGATTTAAAATTTTCCATCAAAATCTGAACTGACTTTTTAGGATCGTGCGTAGAGAATTCTGACGCACAAAGTGCCAAACACATGCTCAGAAAAAAAAAAAATTGGAGATGAAAGCTATTGGCTACTGGCCTCCACGTAGTCCAGTCGTACGTTATTAACGTCACCTCGTTCCGAACGATCGTATTTTACGACAACTTTGTGCGACTGTGTGTATGCAAGACTAGTTTCAGGCAAAATCAGTCGGAAAAAAATCCGGATGGATTTTGTGGTTGGAATGTCCAACAGTGGGTATGGGGCATAAGTGTCACATGATCTGTCATTACACACACACACACACACACACACACACACACACACACACACACACCTTTTTGAAAGGCCCCAGAGGCTGCAACACCTAAGCAAGAGGCACCACTAACCAAACACTGCCATGAAGACCAAGGAACTCTCCAAACAAGTAAGGGACAATGTTGTTGAGAAGTACAAGTCAGGGTTAGGTTATAAAAAAAAAAAAAATCCAAATCTTTGATGATCCCTAGGAGCACCATCAATTCAATCATCACCAAATGGAAAGAACATGGCACAACAGCAAACCTGCCAAGAGACAGCTGCACACCAAAACTCACAGACCGGGCACGGAGGGCATTAATCAGAGAGGCAGCACAGAGACCTAAGGTAACCCTGGAGGAGCTGCAGAGTTCCACAGCAGAGACTGGAGTATCTGTACATAGGACGACAATAAGCCGTACGCTCCATAGAGTTGGGCTTTATGGCAGAGTGGCCAGAAGAAAGACATTCCTTTCAGCAAAAAACAAAATAGCATGTTTTGAGTTTGAGAAAAGGCATGTGGGAGAATCCCAAAATGTATGGAGGAAGGTGCTCTGGTCTGATGAGACTAAAATTTAACTTTTTGGCCATCAAAGAAAATGCCACGTCTGGAGCAAACCCAACAGATCACATCACCCAAAGAACACCATCCATTTTTCAGCAGTCGGGACTGGGAAACTGGTCAGAGTTGAGGGAAAGATGGATGGTGCTAAATACAGGGATATTCTTGTTATTCATGTTGTTCTAGTTATGCACATTGACTTTTTCTGTTATTTTGTCCTATTTGTTGTTCGCTTCACAATATAAAAAAAAAAAAAAAAAAAAAAAAAAAAAACACACCACACACACACACACACACACACACACATTGTTGTGGGCATGTTCTGTTCTGTAAATTAAATGATGCAGATGCTCAAACAATCCATGTTAATTCCAGGTTGTAAGGAAACAAAAACATGAAAAATGCCAAGGGGGAGTAAATACTTTTGCAAGGCACTGTACGTATCCGTCTTTGTGCTGGGAGAATGCCGCACAGCGCACTCCAAGCACAGAGATTGGGGGTCTCAGTGGCACTAATGATCAGGACCTGGATCTCCCAGTTCCAGATCGCCGTGATAGCCTCCGATTGGCTAGAACAGTAATCAGCCACTGTGAAGCCCGCCCCTTGTGTTTTACTCTGTGAATGGAGGATAAGATACATTGCATCTCTCACTTTCTTTGCCGAGAGAATAAAAAAAAAAAAAAAAAAAAAAAAAAAAAAAAAAGTGCGTGTAAAAAATAATTAATAACAATAATAAAAAACGAAAATGAAAAAGGTCAAAAAAAAAAAAAAAAATGAAGGTTTGATCTAGGTCAGTGCCAAAAAAAAAATTAAAAAAATATAAAAATAAAGCAAAATGTGCACTATTGTTTTTTGGCTGTACTGCGGGTACATACAACAATTAACATACACATACCGTATATACTCGAGTATAAGCCGAGATTTTCAGCCTCTTTTTTGAGGCTGAAAGTGCCCCCCTCGGCTTATACTCGAGTCATCGCTGTCTGCCCGCTCGATCAGCGTGTCGAGCAGACAGACAGCGGCCATTCTATTCAAAAGCCGCGCCTCCGGCTCCGCCTTCGCCTGTGATAGGCGGAACACTGAATTTCCCAGCAGCCTGTGTTCCGCCTATCACGGACATCGTATCATCCTCGTACTACGGACGAGGATGATACGACGTCAGTGATAGGCGGAACACAGGCTGCTGGGAAATTCAGTGTTCCGCCTATCACAGGCGAAGGAGGAGGCGCGGCTTTTGAATTTTACAATGGCCGCCGAAGAGGGCACGGGACGGAGGCAAGGCAAGGCAAGGCAAGGCAAGGCACGGCACGGCACGGGACGGGGGCAAGGCAAGGCACGGCACGACACGACGGCAAGGCACGGCACGACACGACGGCAAGGCACGGCACGGCACGGGACGGCACGGGACGGAACGGAGGCAAGGAGGCAAGGCACGGGACGGAGGCTCGGGACAAAGGTAGGCTGGACACACAGACACACACACACACACACACACACACACACACATGGATACACACACACACACAGGGATGGGTGGATGGATGGAGACACACACAGGGATGGGTGGATGGATGGAGACACACACAGGGATGGATGGATGGATGGAGACACACACACACAGGGATGGATGGATGGATGGAGACACACACACACAGGGATGGATGGATGGATGGATGGAGACACACACACACAGGGATGGATGGATGGATGGACACACACACACACAGGGATGGATGGACGGACACACAGGGATGGACGGACACACAGGGATGGACGGACACACACACAGGGATGGACAGGCATGTCTCACCCTCGGCTTATACACGAGTCAATAAGTTTGCCAGTTTTTTTGGGGGTAAATTGGGGGCCTCGGCTTATATTCGGGTCGGCCTATACTCGAGTATATACGGTATGTGGAATCACGGCAATCATCCGAGGGGAAAATGCGTTTTGAGTTGTTCTTTGGTGGTAGGGTATGGTAGTAACAAGAAATATACAGCTAAATTATAAAATGTTTGTTTTTTCACCATTTTGGGCCAGTAACCCTATGATAATAAAAATAAATAAATTAAATCAGGAGACATCCATTACCATTTACCACAAAATAAAAGCCCAATTTGTCCTGAGAAAAAAAAAAAAAAAAAAAAAAAAAAAAAAAAAAGGATAATCCACCTGTATGCTCAAAAGTAGTTGTGACGATATGTATGGGTTTTACCGACACATCAGAAATTGCACTTAGGCATTTAGCAGCTCTGTAAACTTGTCACCCAGCGGGAAGCACAACAATCTCTAGCACAGCTTCCTTGCCTCCTGCAGGGAAAACTGAATTTGCATAAATGATATGTGCGCTGCATGCTGACAACGTCTCACCACTAGCTATAGGTCAATATGCATTATATAACCAGGTGTTGTCAGTACCTCTCCGCTTAGCAGAATGTGAGGAAGCTTTGATAGAGATTTGCGCTCAGCCTCCCTGCAGCTTATAGCGAATCTGTCAGATGCTGAAAGTATATTCCTAGCAGTGCCTGAGAAGGATCCTGGAATCCAAGCAGCGAGACAGTACACTGGGCCTCATCACCTGTCTATATGCCCATGTCACAATATCACTCCCGTCATTGGCAGCATATCGCTAAAGAGACTAGTTACCTGCCTCTATGGCATTGCTCCTTAGATTGCCATAAGGGTCAGCTCATCCCAGAATGCAGTGCGGCGTGTTCCATCTGTGCTTCCAGCACCATGTTTAAAATGCACTGCACTTGTTAGCATTGCACTGACACCCACTGCAGATCACAACACCCCAAATGCAGTTTCTTTGCCTGCACTGGATCACTGGGTACAGAAGTATCATGTGATCCAGTTGCTGTGCGTGTTTTTTTTTTTTCAACCGCTTGACGACCAGCCGCTGTCGTTATACAGCGACAGGTCGGCTCTCCTGTGCAAATCACCATTAAGGTAGCTCATGCAGCATGCACTCCCGCCCACTGCTGGAGCGTGCCTGCGGACTCTATGATCACGGTATACAGAGGTAGAACGGGGATCTGCCTTTGTAAACAAGGCAGATCCCCATTCTGACAGGGGACATGACAGATCTACTGTTCCCGGTGATCTCTGTCATGTCCCTGCCAGCCCAGCCCCCCCTACAGTTAGAACACGCTGAAGGAACACATTCAACCTCTTGATCGTTCCCTAGTGTTAACTCCTTCCATGCCAGTGTCATTTTTATAGCACTGATCAATGCAATAAAATGGTCCCCAAAAAAAAAGTGTCATTTGGGGTCAGATTTGTCCGCTGCAATAAAAATTGAAAATTGCTGCCATTACCAATAAAAGAAATAAAAGTCCCTAAATCTATCCCGTAGTTGGTAGATGTGATAAGTTTTGCGCAAACCAATATTAAACTGATGAATATTTTTTTATTTTTTTTGGATATGCAAAAAAGTAAAAAATAAATAAAATAAAAAACACTTTCTCAAAACTGTCGCTCTTTGTTTATAGCGCCACAAATAAAAACCACAGAGGTGATCATATACCACCAAAAGAAAGCTCTATTTGTGGAGGGGGGAAAAAAAAAAAGGGACGTCAATTATGTTTGGGTACAATGTCGCACACCCGCGCAATTGTCAGTTAAAGCGACACAGTGTCGTATCGCAAAAAATGGCCTTAAGTGGTTAAAGTAGTGCAGGCACTGCTTTTGCTGTGGTCTGGTGCGATTTCAGCCCATTCAAATGGGCACCTGCAGGACCGCCAATAAAACAGTACCCTCAGCCCTCCTGTATCAGGCCCCGGATGCAAAAATCTCGCTCACCAGTGAGTGTGAGAGCAGCAAAGAGGTTATACGTCAAGGGACTGGTGGCCCAGTGACCTCCACTAGCTTCAGGGTCTCATGCCAAGCGTCTGCTCTCTCTCTCTCTATATATATATATATATATATATATATATATATATATATATATATATATATATATATATATATATAATAAAAATTAACTCTCTGGATAGCATACAAGATATAACCTGTTAAACATTACACACAAGAATCTAGAGTATCTCAGAGAAGGATGATAACAGTTCTAAAATAGTAGTAGTGAGGGTACCACAATCAAAAACACACTAGATCAGCATATTGATAGCTTATAATAGCGCAGCCTGCATATCCATGAAAGAAAAAAAAAAAAATTTACAGATGAAATCAACCAGCTGGGCTTGTCACTCCTGGGCTCAAAGGCTCCATCTTGTGGGAAGAGACATATCAAGGGGAGGGGGGCCCATCCAGAGGTACCAGGGTTCCCATGCGGCCCTGCTGCTTACTGGACACAGGATGGCACTTGCTTGGCAAGGGCGCCATTTAGTGCACACTTTGCATTCTCTCAATGAATGCAAAATGTTCTCTGAAGGGAGGAGGTGGAGATTTTGACAACACTGCCAGCAACAGGACCACTAAAGAGACTAGTTACATGCCCCTATGGCAACAGTGTGAGGACAGCAAAGAAGTGACACCTCAAGGGAGCGATTTTGTAGAAATAACTGAAGCAAAGGCCATAAACTCAGAGCAGACTTGGCGCACTGATCAACCCTGATGAAGGAGGCCCCTGAAATCCCCATCAAAAATGTGTTGGCTGTTTTTACACGATTACTGTGATGAATAAAAAAACTTTATCTAGACTATTAAAGTGGTTGTAAACCCTTACAACACACTTTGACCTACAGGTAAGCCTAGATTAAGGCTTACCTGTAGGTCCAAGAAATATCTCCTAAACCTATACGGTTTAGGAGATATTAGCCGAAAGACAGGCACCGCTGTCTACGGCGCAGCGGCACGCAGGCGCACTGAGCGTGGCACCCGTCAATGGCGATATGCCGTGCGTGGCGGCTCCCATGCGCGGGAGTGATGTCATCGCAGCTTCGCCGAATAACAGCGGCAGAGCAGCGAGACCCACCGAGAAGATGGATGCGCCGGACTACAGGGGACAGCGGTGACATCGCTGGCTCCTGTGTCAGGTAAGTGACACATAATGGGCTACTATGCGATGCATAGTAATCCATTATGCTTTACCTTTGCACGGAATGAAAGAGGAAGTATACTCATCAGGGTTTACTTCCTCTTTAACCTTTGAGAAATGCCCTTGTCAGCATAAAAAATAAACACAGAACTAAAAAAAAAAAAAAAAAAAAAAAAAAAGGCTAATCTCGATGGTTTTGTACGAGGATTGGTACATTTATATGAACGTCTGAATAGTTCCAGTGTGGCTATAGAGTAAAGGGACCCGTGATGTGGATTTTCAGGTTCATTAAAAGCAGACCTTCACATAGAATTGGTTCCCCCCCCCACCACTTGCATGAGACCTGCTGTGCAGCAGCAGATTACACCAGACAATGTTGGATTCGCTGAGTGTATGTTGAGGACAACCCAGTGGACAAGGTAAGAGAAAAAAAAACAAAAAAAAACATTTATATTATAGATAGATATTATATATAGCTACATCACTAGCTTAGTCTCTAAATACCAACCTACTCGTCCTCTTCGTTCCTCTCAAGACCTCCTGCTCTCTAGCTCCCTCATCACCTCCTCCCATACTCGTCTCCAGGACTTTTCCAAAGCCTCCCCAATCTGTCCGCTTATCTCCTACTTTATTAGCTTTTAGATGATCCCTGAAAACACTTCTCTTCAGAGAAGCCTACCCCACCCACACCTAACTGTATTTTCATTTTCTCCATCAGCTCATCCCCCCCACAGTTATTACCTTTTGTTTCAACTTGACCCTCCCTTCTAGATTGTAAGCTCTAACGAGCAGGGCCCTCTGATCCCTCCTGTATTGATTTGTATTGTAAGTGTACTGTCTGCCCTCATTTTGTAAAGCGCTGCGCAAACTGTTGGCGCTATATAAATCCTGAATAATAAAAAAAAAAATTATATATATATATATATATATATATATATATATATATATATATATATATATATATATATATATATATATATATATATATATATATTTTACATACGCAGTATCTCTCAAAAGTGAGTACACCCCTCAAATTTTTGTAAATATTTTATTATATCTTTTCATGTGACAACAGTGAAGAAATTACACTTTGCTACAATGTAAAGTAGTGAGTGTACAGCTTGTATAACAGTGTAAATTTGCTGTCCCCTTAAAATAACTCAACACACAGCCATTAATGTCTAAACCACTGGCAACAAAAAGTGAGTACACCCCTAAGTGAAAATGTCCAAATTGGGCCCAAAGTGGCAATATTTTGTGTGGCCACCATTATTTTCCAGCACTACCTTAACAGTCTTGGGCATGGAGTTCACCAGAGCTTCACAGGTTACCACTGGAGTCTCTTCCACTCCTCCATGACGACATCACAGAGCTGGTGGATAATAGAGACCTTGTGCTTCTCCATCTTCCATTTGAGGATGCCTCACAGATGCTCAATAGTGTTTAGGTCTGGAGACATGCTTGGCCAATCCTTCACCTTTACCCTCAGCTTCTTTAGCAAAGCAGTGGTCATCTTGGAGGTGTTTGGGGCAGTTATGTTGGAATACTGCCCTGCAGCCCAGTCTCAGAAGGGAGGGGATCATGCTCGGCTTCAGTATGTCACAGTACATGTTGGCATTCATGGTTCCCTCAATGAACTGTAGCTCCCAAGTGGCGGAAGCACTCATACAGCCCCAGACCATGATATTCCCACCACCATGCTTGACAGGAGGCATGACATAATTGTCTTTGTACTCCTCACCTGGTTGCCACCACACACGCTTGACACCATCTGAATCAAAAAAGTTTATCTTGGTCTCATCAGACCAAAGGACATGGTTCCAGTAATCCATGTCCTTAGTCTGCTTGTCTTCAGCAAACTGTTTGCATGCTTTCTTGTGCATCATCTTTAGAAGAGGCTTCCTTCTGGGACAACAGCCATGCAGACCAATTTGATGCAGAGTGGAGCGTATGGTCTGACTGACCCCCCCAACCCTTCAACCTCTGCAGAAATGCTGGCAGCACTCATATGTCTATTTCCCCAAGACGACTTCTGCATATGATGCTGAGCACGTGCACTCAACTGCATTGGACATTTTTACTTAGGGGTGTAATCACTTTTATTTTGAGGGGAGAGCAAATTTACACTGTTATACAAGCTGTACACTCACAGTGTGTCATTTCTTCAGTGTTGTCACATGAAAAGATATATTATATATATATATTTTTTTTTATTATTTATTAGTTTTATATGTTTTTTCTCTCCTCTTTAAACTTACTATAATTTAGAGACCGCACACAACGTCTTGAACGCTTCCCTACAAAGCAGGTGTCCGGTTTGCCATTGTCTTCTTCTCCTGAAAAAGATATGGTGAGATCTTAGTATTTAAAATTTAAAGAGGAGCTTCAGTCAGTTCTGGAAAAAGTCAGCAGCTACAAAAACTGCAACTGCTGACTTAACGTACAGACACTCACCTTTTCAAGGATCCTGGGCTGTCCTCACCTGGGTGGGTTCTTCACCAGTCTTTGGGTCCCCAGTGCTGGAATATTAACTGTAGGCAGCTGGCTGTGACTTTACAGCCAGCTGCCGACTGTGCATGAGCGAGCCACGCTGCACATTGGGGATGGTCCCGCAGCCTTCTGGGACCTGTGACGTGGAGAACTTCCAACAAAGTTGGATGGGACACTTGTCATAACCAGGTCCCTGTCTCTCACACCCCTCCCAAAAAAATAAAATAAAAATATGGAATCCAAATGGAGGAAGGAGGAATTGTGGGGGGTGTAGAGAAGGAGGAGCTGTTGAATTTCCCCTTTTGAACCCATTTCATCAGAGGACTGAGGACTGCAAGTCTCCAATACATAACATTTTGGTTCTTAGGTTAAAATACACTTTAAAGCAGAGCTTTACCCAAAAGAGGAAGCTCTGCTTGTTTGCATCCTCCCCCATCCACTGCCACATTTGGCACTTTTTTTTGGTTCTGCCCCCCTCAGCTGAGTTGAGGTCATTGCTGGACCCTTGGACAGGTAAGTGTCCTTATATTAAGAATCAGCAGCTACAGTATTTGTAGCTGCAAACTTTACATTTTCTGGGGGGAGCCTGGAGCATTTGGGTAATTGAGAATGTAAATAGGGTGCAGTTATACTATTCTACCACTAGATGTCATAGCAGTACATTTTGTATTGTATTTGTGGTTTCTAATGCTTACACGTTAAAAAATTTTAAGAAATACAATGCGATACATATACATGTATATTGCATACAAGTGCTGTGTATTAAACTGAAGTGTTTTTAAGATACTCTTATATGTCATGTAATGGGATATAATGGTGTTGAGTTTGAAGGTGTTCATTAAAAATGTATTCCAGCTAAGGATATTTTATACAGTTACTTGGACCAAATGCAACTATGTATACCATATCTGGCTGATGCACCTAAATGCTGGAAATCGCTGTAGTAGTCACTGTTACTCCATCTCCGCTTGCTTCTGGGTCCCATGCTGAGCGGTTGTCTTGCACATTCTGAAAATGGCAGGTCGGCTGCTCAGCACAGACGCCATTCATAGAATGCTTTGCATTTTCAGAAAATGCTCAGCAATGGCAGTCTTCGCAGCTATCTCAATACAGGACTCTTTTTGGCTCCATTCACACTTGTGCAATTTTTCAGGCGACTTTAGACATCAACGTCGCATGACTAGTCACAGTGACTTTGAAAGGTACCTGTACTACTTTGGTGCGACTATTGAGTGCAAGGTCTTACCCAGGGGTAGGCAACCTCGGCCCTCCAGCTGTAGTGAAACTACAAATCCCATTATGCCTCTGCCTCTAGGAGTCATGCCTGTGATTGTCAGGATCCTGCAATGTCTCATGGCACTTGTAGTTTCAAAACAGCTGGAGGTCCAAGGTTGCCTATCCCTAGTAATCAAAGTCACACCGAAAGTCGCTCCTAAGTCGCACTGGAAATCACAAGACTTTGGAGACCCGCTAATGTGAGTGGAGCCTAAATCTCACATTTGGTCCTTATTTATGTGGATTTAAAGGATGGAGGTGCACTACATAGGTTTTCCAAAAGCTCTAGCGTTTTCTATGACTTAGTACTGTATAGGGACCACACCTGTGTGATTCAGGACTCCTTCTCGGTCCAGAGGAGCAATAGGAGGACAATTCTGTATGCCCGATTTATACCAGAAGAGAAGCACTAAACGTAGACAGGCCCTGATGGAAGAGAAAGAAGTCAGAGGGACAGAACAAGTCAAAATAAATAAGACATTTATAAAACATACAGTAAATCTATTGAACACAACTAAAATACAGCAAATATCCAAACCAAGAAATGGATGATAAATTAGTTTGGTAAATAGACGATTGTCAAATTTTTTTAAAATAAAATACTGCCCCCTTTTTTCCCCCCCATCCTCTATTACATCTCATTTATTATAATTTCTCACAGCCCCATTTGCAGCCACTTGTCTACATGCAATCCAGTAGACATGTGCAATTTGTTTCGTTGCAAATTAGTTTTTTAATGAATTTCAACGAAAACCTGTTTGACTAATTTATCTGAATATTCGTAAATTCATACATTCGGAAATCTAAAATAATAATGAACTAATAATAAACCTTAACTATTACTATTTAATTATAGGTATTGTAATTTCCTTTAAAATGTGGCTGTTAGTGAACGTAACCAATACAAAATTTATCCGAATTATCCGAAATAACGAATTCCGTATCCAAACGAATGGAACGCAATGAATAATAATAAATAACAATAATAATAAAAACGTATTAATTATTAAATTTGTTCCGTTCCATTTGTTTAGATGTGGCATTCATTATTTCAGATAATTAGTAACTTTGGATAAATTCGTATTCGTCACGTTCGCCAACAGCCAAATTTGAAAGGAAATTACAAATACCTATAATTTAAATGGTTAGTTACGATTTAAGATTTTCAAATATCGAATTTTAAAGTTTTCGAATGTACGAATGGTGATCATAACGAATGACCTGAAAAGCGAAAAACAAAACAAAAAAAAAAAAAAAAAATTGAAGACGAACAAATTTTTTGGCAGTGCACATGTCTACAATCCAGTGATGGCTGTGTGTCTTGAACCAGAGAAATCAATATCCCCATAAGAATCTCCCTGGTCAGCTATTGAATTTGGACAGTCAAAGCATCTGCAGCTACCTGAATATCTGAAAAGTGACTGGATTGGAGACTAATGTTTGGCTGATTAAAGTGGTTGTAAACCCTTATAAACCACTTTGACCTACAGGTAAGCCTAGCTGTAAGCTTACCTGTAGGTCCAAGAAATCTCTCCTAAACCTATACGGTTTAGGAGATATTTACCCAAAGACAGCCAACGCTGTCTACGGCGCATGTGCTGTAGACAGCAGCGCGCAGGCGCACTGGGCAGGCTGCAGATTGCGGCGATATGCCGGCTCCCGTGTGCATGCACGGGAGTGATGTCATCGCTGCTCCGGCGAATCACAGGGCCGGAGCAGCGAGACCCGGAAGTCACTCCGGGATCCATGGCAGCAGCAGACATGAAGACGGAGGACCGCTTCGGGGGCTTCGTTCCCAGGCAAGTTATTCATAATGAGCTAGTATGCTATGCATACTAGCTCATTATGCCTTTGCCTTGCAGGTTGCTTCCCCCCCCATGGGTTTACAACCACTTTAATATCCACCTGGCTCAGGAAATTTTTAAATCAACTTTTGCCGAGTGGAAGGAGGTGCCGACAGGACACAATTAGTCAAAATGATGACCACAAGGTGGCAGTATAACCAAAAATAATTACTGAGCAGGGGTCTCCAAACTCTGCCCTATGGGCCACACCCGGCCCTTCTACAAGATTTCATTTGGCCAACAGTTAGGGTCAGTATCCTCATATGCACAGATTAAAGTTAAAGTAGTTGTAAACCCATAAAAATAAATAAATCCCCTGCAAGACAAAGGCATAATGAGCTAGTATGCATTGCATACTAGCTCGTTATGAAAATCTTACCTTAGATCGAAGCTGTTGCGGTGGTTCCCGCACACTGCTGTGACCGGTGACATGTCTCCCGAAGTTATTTCCGGGTTCCTGGGCTCCGGTGCTGCGATTGACAGGAACCGTGATGACGTCACTCCCATGCATGCGCGCGGGAACCGCCGGTCACGACACAGCTACTGAAGAAATGGCACGAGTGAGCCGTTTCTTCAGTATGCATGTGCCGATAACATTGGCACATGCAGATACAGTGAACTCCTCCTAAACGGTGCAAGTTTAGGATATATTCATAGTACCTACAGGCAAGCCTTAATATAGGCCTACGTGTAGTGAAGAGTGGTGTGTAAGGGTTTACAACCACTTTAAAGGTCAGCAGAAGCTGCCCATTGTTGCCCCTTCTGATGTAAAGAGTGTGTGTGGGGGGAGGGGAGGGAGACCCTGAAGTAAGTGGGGCTTTGACGGAGACCCTAATGGGTATTCTGTTGTAGGGACAACTCTGATCTGTATTTTTTTTAACCTGCAAAAATTTGTTAATTAAAAAACATTGGACCTCATACTGAAACGTTTGGAAACCTCTGAAGTAGAGAAACATAAGCTATAGACATGTACAGTTCGTATGGTTCCAAATCGAAATTTGGACACATTTTTTGTTATTCAAAATTTTCTAAATGACAACACTAACGGACTTTAAAACTAATCCAAATTCAAGTTTCCAAATAAAAAAAAAAAAATAAATAAAAGGGGGGGAAGGAGAAGAGGAAGAGGAGTATAGAATATAAAATAAAAAGAATAGAATAGAAAAAAAAAAAAAAAAAAATAGGAAGTAAAGATTATAACCATCTTCTGAAACTCAAATGGAATTCAATTCAACCGAATTCTGAAAATTCAAATCAAAATTTGAATAAATTAAACAAATTCCGAAAACGAAAAAAATTTAAACTAAACAAATTTATGTAAATAGTAAAATTAATAAAAAAATAATATAATATACAGTAGATACAATTGCATTGCCTATATAACTAGTGGAGGCAGCGCAACGTCCTTACTTGAGCAGCTGGATAAGTAAAATAGCAGCCCATCTCGTCCCATCGCCCCACACCCTTGCTGATCCAATTTCGAGGAAGACCTCTAGACTTTCCAAGATGCTGAGCCAGTTGAGAAGACGCTGCCGGGGTTCATCCTGTAAATGAGGGCAGAACAAGGACAAAATGAGTCCCATCCACCTAATACATAGAAGGACTATTCCAGGGGAACTTACAATCTAACACACACACACACACACACACACACACACACACACACACGATAATTTATACAGATTTAAATGAAAAAAAAGACCAGCTAAATACATGAAATGCATGGATGCAAACGGGTTTATAATTTTGTTTGGCCGCTCCTGTGATCCATTAGTTCATCCCAAAGCTGTGAATATTAGTGGGTTTGCAGTGATCCTATGATTCCATTCAACGTTCCTGTACTTTTTTTTTATCATTCCCAAGCACATTTTAGGATTATAGGCCCTTTCACATTGTAAATCAATGGGAACACATAAAAAGTGCATCAATTAAAGATTACTTTTTTTGTGCGCTTTCGAAAAACTGCACGAAAGATGCAGCATGCAAGACTTTTCAAAGCGCAGCGCACCTGCAGTGTGAACAATTACATAGGATTTAATGGGGGAATAGTTGTCATGCCCCTTTTGGTCGCCATGGAAAAGCGCAGCAAAAACGCACAAAAAAATAAATAAAAACCACCTTGAAATAGACAAAAAAAAAAAATTAAAAAAAACACGACAAAAACAAACCACAAAATTGTAACATGACACATGATAAGTGTATACAATATTCCAGAAGGAAGGATCAAGAAAATACTACAACAGGCAACAATGCCCACGCAATAATCCAAGGACTGATCACAATCCAGAAAGAATGAGTAAGTTGTATAAAATATACATTGATCATGTGCCAGTGGTATGACCATGAAAACCAACTTATTTAAGAAAAGAAAAAAAAAAAAAAAAAATAAAGATGCGGTCAATCTGGGATGGCTATAAGGCAGCGAGAGTCCATTCACACAGGGGCAACTTTGGATCCGACGTCAAGTCGCGATACATGAAGAAAAAAAAAAGAAGAAAAAAAATAATAAAAAAAATCAATGTAAGTGAATGGATCAGTCATATGCACACTACTGCAGTTGCTACGACTTCAGAAAAGTTTCCTGTACTACTTCAAGCCGACTTCTACCCATAGAATTCAATGGAAGTCGCCTCAAATGTCAGATCTCCATCTATATTGAAGCGACTTTACAGGAAAAGCCGCCTCTCTAATAATAAAAACTGGCATGGGTTCCCCTCCAGGGGCAAACCAGCCTCTCAGGTTTGGTATGGATTTTAAGGGGAACCAACCCCCCCCCCCCCCCCCCCCCCACCGCACGCGGAAAAAAAAAAAAAATTATATATATATATATATATATATATATATATATATATATATATATATATATATATATATATAAAAAGGCACAGGGGTCCCCCCAAAATCCATACCAGATCCCTATCCGAGCACGCAGCCCGGCCGGTCAGGAAAGCGAGTGCCCCCTCCCCCCCGAACCATACCAGGCCGCATGCCCTCATTATGGGGGGGTTGCTTTGCTTAGTGATTTACCAAAACCATATAAAATTAGTTCAAACTAGAGATGCACGAAAATGTCAGCATTTTGCCTATAAGAGTGCCCCTCTAGCAGCCTAAAAGCTCTGCAAAAACGTCGGTAAAGCGCCGCTAAAAATAGTGGAGCTTGACTGCCAATGCCCCCAACACCCCAGTGTGAAAGTAGCCTTAAAGTGGTTGTAAAGTCAGGTTTTTTTTTTTTTTTTTATCTTAATGCATAGTATAAAAAAAAAAAAAAAACCCTTCTGTGTGCAGCAGCCCCTAATACTTACCTGAGCCCCATCTCTGTCCACGAGCATCTCAGCCATTCGAGAATTTCCCTCCTGATTGGCCAAGATATACTAGAGGCACCACTGGCTCCCACTGCGGTCAAAGTCGGCTAGCCAATCAGGAGAGAGAGGGGATGGGGCTGCGCTATGGCTCTATCTGAATGGGGGGGGGGGGAAAAAAAAAAAAAAAAAAAAAAAAAAGGAGAAAAACAAATAAAGTGGGAAGGGGGGGGGGGGGGGGTTGGTTTAGTAGGGAGGAATTCCTCTCACCCCCATCCTCCCTCTCCCCACCTCCACTAAACCAACCCTACCCCCCCTCCACGTCCCCAGTAACAAACCTCCGACCCCCACCTCACCCCCTCATAATTCCCCCCCCCCCCTCCTCATTTCCTCAACCTTCCCACCCCCCCCCCCCACCCTTTCTTCTCCCGCTTTGGTCATTCACCCGTCATTTCCCCCCCCCCCCCTCCCATTAGGGTTAGGTTTGTTTTATAGATTATTCCTCCTGACGAAGCGCTCTATGTACTGTGAAACTAGTAGAGGGCTGGTTAATCTATGAGAAAACCCCAACAGATACCTCTTGAGGAAACCTTTGAGTATTTGTGTACCTTTTTTTTTTTTTTTTTTTTTTTTTTTTAAACCTTTTATTGTGATCTATGTAGGTCTTATACGATTTACATTTTCACCCAAGATTTATTTTTGTGTATCATATACTCCAACCCACAAGGTTTTGTGGTGGACTATGTTTGGTCGGCCTCAGCAACTGTTCTAGCGCTCCCATCCCTTCCCTTTTCTCCTATATCATTTTTGGATGATTTTACTTTATGCCTGTGGTTTAGACCTTGATATTTGAGGCGATACTCAAAAATTTCCTACAATTATATATAAAAATATATTGGATTCTTTAAAAACTGTCATTTTCGGTTTGAAGCCAAATGCATCCTGCATTTTTGGTTTTCGCCTTCAAATTTCTATTCCATGCACTTCTAGGTCAAACCTAAAATTTGGTGTATACAAATCAGGTAGGCCCTTGCACTACGTTGAAGGTAAATCGAAAGGAAATTGAATAAGGTAAGTGAGGCGCACAACCCAGCCATCCACATGATGTAAGAAAACGTGATTCATCAGACCAGGCCACCTTCTTCCATTGCTCTGTAGTCCAGTTCTGATGCTCAGGTGCCCTTTGTAGGCACACTTGTCTGTGGACACGGGTCAGCATGGGCACGCTGATTGGTCTGTGGATACACAGCCCCATACCCAACAAACTGCTTTCAACACATCAACTTTATGGGAAACGTGTTTACTTTCTAGCTTATTCCAACCCACTTCCAGATCCCATTGCAATGAGATCAGGTTATTCACTTTGGCATTCTAGGCCTGAAGATTTCTAAGAGGAGAGACCCTGGAGAATAAAATGGTGGTGGTGCACAGTGTATGCTGACACCTTTCTTTGGGAACCAGAATTCACTTGTTCAGCACTGCTATTGGATAGGACTACAGCCTTTGCTACCCAATGTGCATCAGTGAGCCTTGGCTGCCTATGACCCGGTCACTGGTTCTCCTTCCTTGGACCACTTTTGGCCAGTCCTGACCACTGCAGAACGGAAACATGTAGTTTTGGAGTTGCTCTGACCCCGTCATCCAGCCATTACAATTAGTTAAAGTCACTCGAATCCTTATAGCAGGAATACGCGATAAGAATAAAAGCGGTCGAAAAATTCCATTCTGCAAAGGATCGGGCGATTTTCTACTCGTTGATGCCCGATATGGATATTGTGAACGAAAAAGTTTGATTGAAAAAAATTGCGTCGTATCGTTTGACAAAGAACGATATTCTATTTGTTGGTGTTACGGTCGTCTAAAAAAAAAAAAAAAAAAAAAACCACCACACACACCTCTCAAACATTAGCACGCATGAGCGGAACTAGTCGTTGACCTGGAAGCATTGTTCAAGAATGAGGTTTCATAAACACGAATGAAAAGTTCCAAAGAAACACGAACAAAGAAATGTGAGCAAAAGTATAGAAAAACAAAAAGCAAAAAACCCCTTTAACAAATTTTCGTGTATAGATTATATATTTTAGAGATGGAAACAATAGAGATGGAAATCTTTCAATTTCAACTGATTGTGTAGGAATGTTCGTGCTGGGCGGAAAGGTGTGGCTACAATGTCACACGCACACTACATCACTTCCACTCGTGTGTGACACGTCAACACTCCGTATTATATTGATTGCTATTTTAACTTTTTTTTTTTTTTTTCGATGGGTTAATGATGGCAAAGATATCGACCAACGAACGCTGTTTTGTTGGTCGGCCGTTGAGCGATCTCCCGATTTTCTAACGGTGTATTCCGGCTATTACACTTTCCCTTTCTTTCCCCCCCCCCCCCCCAAACATATCAACTTTTAGGGACAACATGTTCACTTGCTGCTGTCTATATCCCACCCACTTTCAGGTGCCATTGTAAAAAGATAATGAATGTTATTCACCTTACTGGTCAGTGATCATAATGTTATGGCTGATCAGTGTATATGCATTTCCAATGAGTGATTAGCTACCTATATATATTCTATATAACATTTGGGATTTGTATGGTTTTGGATTGGAAGCTGAGTAATCCTGATGGAATGTGACCCAAGAACTCAGTGCTGACCCCAGCCATGCCATACAAGCCCTCCGGGGATGGTGCCCCCCCCCCCCCCCCCCTACCTCCAACACACAAAGATCTACGCCAACAACTCCCTCCATCCACCCAAGACATATTAACTGGCTACCCATAAACCTTACAATCATCGCCCAATCCAGTAGGAGGAAAATGCTGCAAAATCGAGAGGTTCCCTTCATTTTCTCCAGAAAAATGATTGGCACTTGGTGACAGATTTACCGACATTCTAGAAACTGTGATACTCAGAAGCATCCATTATCACTTCTACAGCAAAGTACATGACATATGTGTCATTCTGGCTGCTATTATTAGATAGGTATCCAGGCAACAAGCGACAGGGAGCTATTTATGTCATCCAGCAAATGCTGCAATGGTGCTAAAAAACGAAATATGTTGAATTTCTCTCATTATGAGATTTCCTTTAATCCTCTACAGCAGAGGATGTCAAACTCAATTTCATTCTGGGCCACATCAGCATTATGGGTGTCCTCAAAATGCCGGTTATACATTTATTCAGAGCTTCCGTCCCCTAAGAGAATAGGTGCAGGAACTCAACCGCAATCCCCCCCCCCCCCCCCCCCCCAACCGTTCTAATAGGAGCGATTCAAGTTGCTATGACTTAGAAAAAGGTTTGTGTACTACTTTGGGGTGACTTTGGAGTGGCTTGCATCGACTTCTATACAGAAGTTGTTTTGCAAGCTGTGCTGTACTGGGTGGCTTTAGAGTCGGACGACTTTGAAGCTTACCCCGTGTGAACTGCCACTCAAGGGGCAAATAAATAAATAACTGGAGTACACTATGTACAGGGGTGTGCTATGTACAGGGTGCAGGGTTTAAGGGTGCAGCATGTACAGAGTGCAGGGTTCAGGGGTGCGCTATGTACAGGGTTCAGGGGTGTGCTTGTACAGGGTGCAGCACGTACAGAGTACAGGGTTCAGGGGTGCGCTATGTACAGGGTGAAGCACGTACAGAGTACAGGGTTCAGGGGTGCGCTATGTACAGGGTTCAGTATGTACAGGGTGCAAGGTTCAGGGGTTCGCTATGTACAGAGTGCAGGATTCAGGGGTGTGCAGGCTTCAGTTCTCTTTCACAGGCTGACCACATCAATTCCACCCCTCACCACTCTGACCTCTGCACCTCTCTCCCCCTTCCCCCATCTAACTTCCCCCCCCATACTCCATAGAAGAGACTGGAGGGTCCGATCAGATCCACCTGAAAAAAACCGACAGGCGGAAGGGGCCTTAGTGTCACAGCCCCACTATAAGTTGCTGATCTGCGTCCATTACCAGTATTAAAAAAAAAAAAAAAAAAAAAACATACAGCGGAACCCCAGATTGCGAAAGTTTTGCAATACGAGCCATTTAAAAAAATAAAATAAAAATTCTGACTCGCTTTTCAAGAATTGCCTAGCAAGACGAGCAGGATTCAAGCCTCTGGGGTGTGCAGTACTGCATTTGGCTAGAGGTGTGGGGGGCTCCTGGAGACTCTCAGAGAAACACGGATGCGGTTCCTGAGTGGTCTCCGGCGCCCCCACACCTCTGGCCACATGCGGTACTGCATAGACAAGCAGTGGCTGTGTAACGGATTATCTGAGTTTCCATTATTTCCTATGGGGAACCTTGTTTTGATATACGAGTGCTTTGGATTACAAGCATTCTTCTGAACAAATAATGCTCGTATTCCAAGTTATTACACACACACACACACACACTTATATTTAATTTATTTTTATTTTATTTATTTTTTTAGACACTAACTTTCATGCACACCAATATACACTTATTGGGATTTTTTTTGTTGTTTTAACCAAAATACATGAATGCATTATTGAACATGTTTTATAGCAGAAAAGTAAACAATATAAGTTTTAGCTTTTTCCAACATTTCCTGTCTTTTTTTGCTTATATAATAAAAAATAAAAACCCCAGCGGTGATAAAATACCACCAAAATAAAGCTTTGTATGAAAAAAAAGGGATATAAAAGTAACGCAGTGCTGAACAGCACAAAAAGGCCTGGCCATGGGGGGGGGGGGGGGGGGGTAAACCTTCTAGAGGTGAAGTGGTCAAAACATGAGTGTAATAGAAATTAAAAAATAAATAAATAAAAAGACCCCTAGTACTCACAGTGGGGGGAGGTTTCAGCAGCTGCTTCCTCAGGATCCCATCATTCAGTAAGGCCAGAAGATTGGAAGATGAATAAACTGACACAGAAAAACAGGTTGTAAGAACACTAGAAGAATCAGCCAATAGCTGGACTCGATGTACATATAAAATACACCAATTATATCAGCTCTGTAATTAATATTTCATTGAAGGTACATTTTTAATGCAAACAGTGTAAATACCTAGTATTTCATTATACAGGATTTATATAGTGCAGTGCTTTACAACAACATCAGCCTCTTGAGATCCTTGTACAGAAAAGCTCGGACTGGGAGAGGGAGAAGCAGCACAGAGAGCCAGAGTCAGTTGTGTTGCAGGGCTCGTGTGCGAACTAGGAATGTTGATTAGGAGTGTAGAGAAGAGGGACAGAAAGAGGAGCTCATCTGTCTGCTGCTTCTCCTTTTCACTGTCCAATCACAGTCTGGGGGAGGAACCAGACCTGAAAGTGTTACTTAACTGCAGCAAAGAAAAATCTGCTCTCCTGCCAGCCAGGACTGTGCTGTGTGGCAGAGCTGTGGAAATCTCAAAACTGGATGAACAGGAGTACAAATCCTTTGGCAAGTAAAACTGCTATAATGAATTCACTTAATTTGTGTATTTAGCGGTTTGCCTGGAAATCAACTTTAAAAAAAAAAAAAAAAAAAAAACCACAGACACGACTAAAGATCCTTCTTTGGAATTTGAAAATTAGAGTCCCGTGACTAAAAATAAAGATTTGTATCCTTGTGCAATGCTTTGTGAATTGAGCCCAGTATTTTCACAACTGCATGAGAGTTTTCTCCAACTTCCTGCTTCCTGCTTCTCCCAGGGCAGGAAGTGAAGGGAAATCTCCTCGTTAAAGACAACTATTGGGAAAAATAAAAAATAAATAAAAAAAGGGAAGAAGGAGGGGTTGGAAAAAAAATAAAAAACACAACAAAACAAAATAATAATAAAAACTCAGATGTTTAAGCCACTCCTTGCTTTACGTACAACGCAAAACAAGGGGGAGATTTACTAAACCTGGAGCACACAGAATATTGTGCAGCTGTGCACAGTAACCAATCAGCTACAAAGTTTGATTGTCAAAGCTTCATTATAACAAGCCGATTACAAAGCACAGTTCCCCCTAGGGCTTCGTTTTATACAGTGCCTGGAAATTCTCCACATTTTCTCATGTTACAACCAAAAAACTTAAAATGTGTTTTATTTGGTATTTTATGTGATAGACCAACACAAAGTGGTGCATAGTTGTGAAATGGAAGGAAGGAAAATGGTAAATGGTTTTCAAATTTTTTTTTTTTTTTTACAAATAAATATGTGAAAAGTGTGGGGTACATTTGTATTCAGCCCCCCGGAGTCAATACTTTGTAGAACCCCTTTCACTGCAATTACAGCTGCAAGTCTTTTTGGGGATGTCTCTACCAGCTTTTCACATCTATAAAGTGACATTTTGGCCCATTCTTCTTTGTAAAATAGCTCAAGCTCTCTCAGATTGGATGGAGAGCGTCTGTGAACAGCAATTTTCAAGTCTTGCCACAGATTCTCAGTTGGATTTAGGTCTGGACTTTGACTGGGCCATTCTAACACATGAATATGCTTTGATCGAAACCACTGGCTGTATGTTTTGGGTCGTTGTCCTGCTGGAAGGTGAACCTCCGCCCCAGTCTCAAGTCTTTTGCAGACTCCAACAGGTTTTCTACTAAGATTGCCCTGTATTTGGCTCCACCCATCTTCCCATCAATTCTAACCAGCTGCCCTGTCCCTGCTGAAGAAAAGCATCCCCACAACATGATACTGTCACCACCATGTTTCACAGTGGGGATGGTGTGTTCAGGGTGATGTGCAGTGTTAGTCTTTCACCACACATAATGTTTTGCTTTAAGGCCAAAAATATAAATGTTGGTCTCATCTGACCAGAGCACCTTCTTCCATGTTTGCCGTGTCCCCCACATGGCTTCTCACAAACTGCAAATGGGACTTCTTATGACTTTCTTTCTACAATGTCTTTCTTCTTGCCCCTCTTCCATAAAACTCTAGATTTGTGAAGAGCACGACTAATAGTTGTCCTATGGACAGATTCTCCCACCTGAGCTGTGGATCTCTGCAGCTCCTCCAGAGTTACCATGGGCCTCTTGGCCGCTTCTCTGATGAATGCTCTCCTTGCCCGGCCGGTCAGTTTAGGTGGACGGCCATGTCTTGGTAGGTTTGCAGTTGTGCCATACTCTTTCCATTTTCAAATGATGGATTGAACAGTGATCTGTGAGATGTTCAAAGCTTGGGATTTTCTTTTTTATAACCAAACCCTACTTTAAACTTCTCCACAACTTTATTCCTGACCTGTCTGGTGTGTACCTTGGCCTTCATGATGCTGTTTGTACACAAAGGTTCCCTAACAGACCTCTGAGGGCTTCACAGAACAGTTGTATTTATACTGGAAATTTAATTACACACAGGTGGACTCCATTTACTAATCGGATGACTTCCGAAGCCAATTGGTTTGACTAGATTTTAGTTAGGGGTATCAAAGTAAAGGGGGCTGAATACAAATGCACGCCACACTTTTCACATCTTTATTTGTAAAAAAATTGTGAAAACCATTTATAATTTTCCTTCCACTTCACAATTATGTGCAACTTTGTGTTGGTCTATAACAGTCTTTCTCAACCTTTTCAACACAGAGGAACCCTTGAAATAGTTCTCCAGTCTCGGGGAACACCTGCTAAAAATTAGAAATCTACAGCTCATGATACATTAGTGTGATGGTCAGTGGGAAGAATGGTCCTTACACTTGTGGGCTTGGGGAAGAATGAACTCCTTACAGATAGCTAAAAAGATCAATGGTGTCTTTGGGAACTTATCCGAGAGGCAGAAATAGCCCAATGCTGAAGGAACCCCTAGCAACCTCTGGAGGAACCTTGGTTGAGAATCACTGGTCTATCACAAAAAAATCCCAATAAAAGTTATGTTTTTTGGTTGCAACGTAACAAAAACGTGGAAAATGTCAAAGGGTGTGAATACTTTTTCAAGGCACTGCACATATGGTAATGAACTGAGCTGGTATGCTTGGTCCAGGGTTATGGAAGAAAATAGCACTGTATACACCGCTGGTATCCAAGCTGTGGCCCTTTGACACTTACTATATGTGTTGCGGCCAATCGGGGGCCCCTAGAGGCAGCGCTCTGTTCTATACTGGCTTGAGTGAGCACCAAAACAAATATTCCTTAGCCCCTGTACACACGGTCGGAGATTTCGACAACCAAATCCGTCGGATTTTGTCCGTTGGATTTTGCCTGTCGGATTTTGAACGAAACTGTTGCATACACATGGTCGGACTAAGTTGTCGAAAAATCCGATCATTCAGAACGCGATGACGTAATTTCGTTACGATGGGACTACGTTCAGGCTAGTAGCCAATAGCTTTGATGTAGGAATTTGATCTGAGCATGCGTGGCACTTGGTCCGATCAAAATTCTCTACACATGATGGGAGTATGTCCGATCGAACCAGTTGGTCGGAAGATATTTCCAACAAGTTGGAAAATTGGGTCCGACGGATATTCCGACGGAATCAGTCCGATGCATACCACACACAGTCGGATTATCCGACAACAGGGTCCGATTAGGACACATTCCGACGGATTCTCCGACCGTGTGTACAAGGGCTAAGACCGGCTGCCAGCAGTTCATGGCTTGGTTTAGCGGTTTTACATTATCTTACTTTTTATGTGCCATTCTTTTTTTTATTTTATGTCTTGTTTGTCCTCTGACCTTTTATAATGGATCTCACTGAGAGAAACATCCAATGTGGCACAAGTCATAGAAGAGCTGTAGGGAGCACGAATGTGGAAGCATTGAATAGTAAGGGGGATGGAGTAGCAGTGATCTCTAGCAGTCTCATGTAATGTGTCTGCCGCCTCCGACCAGCTCTTGCATCGGGTCTGGCGCCTCCGACCAGCTCTTGCATCGGGTCTGCCGCCTCCGACCAGCTCTTGCATCGGGTCTGCCGTCTCCAATTTCTGTAGCATTACATTGACTGAATATTATGTGCGGCCCTTTGGGGCTGTAAGGGGGCCACACTTAAGGTCCCCTACACCTAATAAGTTGCCCACCAAACACCAATAATAAGCCAACTACAGTAAAATAGGATGCCTGTCTTGTATGGGGAATGTACTTTACAGATCCTCAGTGCTTAGTGGAAATGTTTTATGGCTCATTCCCACCAACCTGCACACTAGAACACACACGCTGGTCTGCGTTGTGTAGGGATGATGAGATGCGTTGTTACAACGCATCACACAGTTCACCTTTTTTTTGTTGAAGGGTCACAAAATGATACTTCATTCTCTCTGCAATGCGGCACATGTGTGGCGACATTCAGTGCCGTGCACCGAGCTGCATAATAATGAGGACATGTTACATGCATGTAGCGTTTCTACAGGACACAAAGAAAAGCAAAGATTGTGCTTACCCAGCTCAGACAGCTCATGGGAATCCGTGAATCGTCCTTATAAAAAGAGAGAAAGAAGAGTGTTAGTTTGGAGGGGAGAGACACAAATGGGTGAAATAAAAGATTTATCCGATTGGCTCCCACTGGCTGGTACCCATTACAGGCAATAAACCCAGCTGGATTAAAGATGATCTAACACCAAGAACAAACATATAACCTATAGCAGTTTACCTGTCCTTAGTGTAGTGGCTGCATTCGTTTTCTTTTATGGGCTTTTTTTTCCCCGACCTGGTGATCCTGCGAGCAAGGCCTAAAACACATGGACAGTATGGTCCAAGTGCGTCAAATCTTGGCGTTTTCTTGCTCCTGGTAGGCAGAGGCACAGCGCCCAGATCAATGCCAGCTGCCTGTCTAAGGCTTGGTTCACACGGGAAGTGCATGGGATTTGAATAGGAATGGCACCCGCATTCCTGTTCAAAAAAAAAATAAATAAATAATAAATAAATAAAATAAAAAAAAAAAAATCACATGCGAAGCCACTGATTCTAGATGGCAGGACCCCTTTTTCTTGCCACACCAGAATCGGATGAGTGTTCAGACCCATACGATCCGATTCTGCTAGTCACACTGTATTTTGAGAACCAATTTCGGGGTGTCATTAACATACACACCCGCAGCGGTTCACATGAATGGAGTGCGATTTTGATGCAATGCAGAAACCACACAAAATTTGCTGCGAATTCTGTACTGCATCCACAAAGACAGGGACCAATACTATAGGAGACTGAAAATTGCAGCAGATAAAACACTGTACCAAACGGTGCTTGCATTTAGGGTCATCTGCTTTCAATTAGGGTTGCACCTACTGCGAGTACTGATATTTTCGGGCAAGTACTCACCGATACCTATACCTTTGCAGTGCGATACAAAATGAATGGGCCCAAACTGCACTGCAAAGAATTGCATGCAATTTAACAAGAACATGGTGCGATTCCTGTCCGAATCGCATGCAGTTTCCCCCACCATTCCTGTGTGAACCCAGGCTGATGTCACTATGACAAGCCTGGGTTCACACAGGAGCGGTAAGGGAAACTGCTTGCAATTCGGACAGGAATCGCACAGCATTCCTGTTAAAATCGCATGCATTTCTTTGCAGAGCAATTTGTTTTGTATGGACTCAAATCGCACAACACAAAAAGGTATCGGTTTTGGGTATCAGAGCATTTGCACGAGTCTGGTACTCGGTGCAGCCTTACTTTCAATGCAGACATTTTGGGTTTCAGGCATACGACATGTACAGGCCCTAAACAGCACCAGGCGATGGCGAATTCAGCCTGGCATACATTTTGATAGGCTGCCAGTGTTGTGTTGAATACTGTCCCCCGGATAGTGTCTGCCCTGTAATGCGCTTGCGCAGTACAAGGAGATTCCCGAAAGTCTACGAAGATGAACGGCGCCTGCGCACTGAGTTCAGCTTCAAGCCCCACCATCCAAGTGGACATAGAGTTAGAATAAAAAAATTGGAGAGCAAAGCGAGGCTGTGCCCGAAGCGTCATGAGCCCACGAGGGGCCCTGTTATGAAGTGCTACCGTATGTCCACTTGGATGGTGGGGCTTGAACCTGGACTCAGTGCGCAGGCGCCATTCATCTTCGGAGGCTTTCAGAATCTCCTTGTCCTCCGTACTGCGCAAGTGCTGCACCTGCAGACACTATCCGATGGGGCGACAGTTTTTGGCAGAACACTGGCAGTGGGGCTGGATGCTGCACCTGTGCCTCCCGGGTCCAAGAAAGCACCGGAATTTGATGCACATGGGAAACGGAGCCCAACACACTTCCTGTACTTTTAAGAACTACAGAACACCTCCCCCCTTATCTCCAGACATAGAAGGGAGATTAAAGTATAACTAAAGGCAAAAAACGTCCTTGTTTGTTTTGGATGGAGTGCAGACAGATTGAAATGCTTCTCAGTTGTTGTTGCAGTCTGTGCCCCCCGTTGGGGAGATTCATCCTCTCGATATGTCTCGTTTATCATTATCTTTAAAAGTGAAGTAAAAGAAAGTCCCAAATTTTGGGAAGTAATAGAGGGAAAATCTTTCAATGGGGACACTAGTTCTGGTGACCTGGGGGTCTCAAGGAATTCCCTTAGTTTGGAGGATTTCCCCTCACTTCCTGTTTTGGCTATGGGTCAGGAAGTGAAGGAAAATCTCCCCAATGGGACACAGAAACGTTTTTTCTACGTTAAGAGATGAGCTTGAAAATGTCCTGAAATGCATGTGATGCAGAAGCGGCCGCTGTTGGTGGATTTTGTGTATGAAACAATCAGGTTGTTCTGATGTCCATGATAAAATCTGATTTATTGTTGTAGTTTCATGAAAACAATAGGGTGCTTCAGTGTAACTCCAACAAGCAACTCTACAACGCTCTTAAAGTGTTACTAAACCCAGAATCCTGCATTCACTATATCTGGTCTCCCACAGTACACAGAACATGGAAATGCAATTATTTTAGTAAATATAAACTGCTAAATACCTTTTCTCAGCAGCAGAATATAGCAGTCTTGTAACTTCTATCAGTGTCTGGTTAAAGCTTGTAGGAGGAGTTTTCATTCTCCTCTCACTGTCCTATGTGGCTGCAGGATCCCTGACCCTCTGTCTGGACAGGGCCGATTGGCCCTGTGTTGATCACATGCACCCTCCCAAAAAAAAAAACATCTCTAGCAATACACACCAAACTTAGCATGTGCAGCTTGTCCCTAGTGCTCTGTTATATAAAGGAGATGGCTTGGGGACAGTGGAAGAAGGGGAGGATTAGAGAAGACAGGATCAAAGCCTTTTTACACAAGGCGGAGGATTTTTTTAGGTTCCACAGTGAGTATAACAAGGATGCTTTACAGCATATACGGACTGATTTTACTGTTGTGGGTTTAGTAACAGTTTATTAAATCAGTGTCTGTACTCATCTTAGCACTGCAGGCTAATGCCTGGTACACA
This sequence comes from Lithobates pipiens, assembly GCF_037356315.1. Taxonomy (NCBI): domain Eukaryota; kingdom Metazoa; phylum Chordata; class Amphibia; order Anura; family Ranidae; genus Lithobates; species Lithobates pipiens. Next base: position 222,280,569 of record NW_027507686.1, on the reverse strand, counting down.
CGATGAGATTATTGGACGAATGATCGTCCGTTTTTTTTTTTTTTGCATGCTAATCTCAGATCGAATCTGAAGAGTTTATGAAAGTCACGACA